>NW_015091198.1:870723-1085825 GCF_001431845.1 Calidris pugnax | reverse complement strand
TCATACACACACACAGTCATACACACACATGCACACTCATACACATACACTCACGCACTCTCATACACGCACACACGCACTCTCTCATATACACATACACTCACACACGCGCGCACACTCACATACACGCACTCTCTCATATACACATACACTCACACACGCGCGCACACTCACATACACGCACTCTCTCATATACACATACACTCACACACGCGCGCACACTCACATACACGCACTCTCTCATATACACATACACTCACACACGCGCGCACACTCACATACACGCACTCTCTCATATACACATACACTCACACACGCGCGCACACTCACATACACGCACTCTCTCATATACACATACACTCACACACGCGCGCACACTCACATACACGCACTCTCTCATATACACATACACTCACACACGCGCGCACACTCACATACACGCACTCTCTCATATACACATACACTCACACACGCGCGCACACTCACATACACGCACTCTCTCATATACACATACACTCACACACGCGCGCACACTCACATACACGCACTCTCTCATATACACATACACTCACACACGCGCGCACACTCACATACACGCACTCTCTCATATACACATACACTCACACACGCGCGCACACTCACATACACGCACTCTCTCATATACACATACACTCACGCACTCTCATACACGCACACTCACACATACAGGCACTCTCTCATACACATACAGACGCGCACATACACACTCACACACACGCGCACACATACACACACACTCATACTCACACACACGCATGCACACACACGCACACACACGCACTCATACACATACACACGCGCACACACACGCACACACACACGCGCACACACACTCTCTCATACACATACACTCACTCTCATACACATACACTCACTCACACGCACTCTCTCATACACATACACACACGCACACACACACTCTCTCATACACATACACACACACTCACACACACACATACACACGCACTCTTTCGTACAGATACACACACTCTCTCACACATACACACACATGCACTCTCTCATACACACACACACTCACATACACACAGGCACTCTCATACACATACACTCACACATATACATACACACACACGCACTCACACACACTCTCATACACACACATGCACTCTCTCATACACATACTCACACATACACGCACTCTCATACACACACAGACACTCTCTCATACACATACACACACACATATACACGCACTCTCTCATACACATACACACACAACTGCTGACACAGTGTCACGCGTGGAGCGATTAAATTCACTCGTAAGAGAGAAGTAGTGAAAAATTTATTAAGTTGAAACAGTGATTTAACAAAATTAGTAGTAAATGTGACAGTGTTTTACGAGATTCAATGTCAAGGCCCACTCTATTGTTTACTGCCCAGAGGACAGGTCAGACACGCTGTCAGGGAGACCCTCCCGTTGAGTCACGAGGTTCAGAAAGGACCCCCTTGCTTTCTAAACTCCTTCTCAGAGAGGAGCCTAGGTGCGGCTGGATCCAATCCTAGTCCCAGACTTGGTCAACGGTTTATGTCTAAGGGATTATGTATGCACAATCAACCCTTTGTATTACTTAGCTAAGATTTCAAAGTTTAGCATGTATTAGTCACTTACCGAGAATCTGTCGCAGCAAGGAATCTCTCAACCTCCAGGAGTAGAACTTTAAGCGAGTGTCCTCACCAAAGGGAGATCCTGGTGTGCAGCCGCTGCCGTACAGGAGAGCTCCAAGGGCTCTGGGGCTGCCCACCATTTTTAGAGTGAGATAACTGATCTATAGCCAGATTCTCATGGGAACACAATTTCTAGGTCCCCGCTCCAGACAGTGTTTTGGCTTGTGTTGCCAGCCATCCCCCCAAAGCCCAGGTGCAAGTTATCGCAGCTGATGTGATGGCCATGGTGGCCGTGGCCTGAGCAGGAGACAGGGAAGGGGAGGGGAAGAAGAGGGGGGAAAACCAGGGAGAGCGCACCATCACGTACTGTAACACCTCTGTTAAGGGCTGGGACCTTCCAGGCAGGAGAGGTTCTTTTATGAGTTTCAGTAATACTGGACCAGCCCCAAAAGTCGAAGAAATCACTTTAAAGCTTCCACTCAGTTTGCAAACCACCATGATTGCAAAGCTACTAAAGGGGCCCAGTGACCATCTGATTTAAAACATACCCCCGTGCATTAAAAGTGTGTCAAGTAAAAGCCATCAGCAGATAAAAACCAGCCCAGCTCTACCAAAGTGGTGATTAGTAAGGCCCAGCAGCTGAATGCATTCCTGTACCAGGGCTCAACCTGGGCCAGCAAATATTTTGCAAATTGCTGCCAGAAGGCAGAAACAGTCAAAATAGAAAAGTTAGAGCCCAGCAAAGAAGCTTCCCTTTGGCTCCTTTAATCTGTTTATAGCACATTGCTCAAAATTTCCCCACTGGAGTGACTCACCGCGCTGGTAGGCAGAGGCCATGCAAAGCTCAGTTTACCCCAGCCGCGCGAGGAGCTCAGCACAAACCTCCGCAGCGCTCAAGCGTTTGCCCATCCTCAGACTGCCTTCTGAGGGGATGGGTCTTCTCCTGCAGTCATGGCTGGTTTTCCTCTCTTCTCCCGCAGCCATGGCTGGTTCTTTCCTAGAACAAAACTGATTTTGAAGGTTAGCCAGTGCAGTCTCCCAGGGGATGTCCCAGCCTGTGGGCCACCATGCAACACAAAGACTGTCTCAGCAGCTACAGAGAAAAATGGTATGGGAGTTGGGGGTTATGACGTGATGGGGGACAGAAGAGATAAAGGTGAATTGTGTGGACAGAGTCATGAATACCTGTGAGAGCAGTTTACCCCTGGAAGAGCCCCCGAGACCACAGGAAGCCTCCATGCCCTCCAGGGCCAAGAAGCTGGGTGAAGTCCTGCAGCCCAAATCAGGGAGTTGGCACGAGTCTTTACATGTCATTATTAAAAATAAAAAAAAACCACAACAGAATAACAGAATCATCAAATCATTAGATTGGAAGCGACCTTAAAGATCGAGCTCCAACCCCCCCTGCCCTGGACAGGGACACCTCCCACCAGACCAGGTTGCTCCAAGCCCCATCCAGCCTGGCCTCGAACCCCTCCAGGGATGGGGCAGCCACAGCTTCTCTGGGCAACCTGTTCCAGTGTCTCACCACCCTCACAGGAAAGAATTTCTTCCTGAGATCTAATCTAAATCTCCCCTCTTTCAGCTTAAAACCATTACCCCTCGTGCCATCACTGTACTCCCTGATAAAGTGTCCCTCCCCATCTCTCCTGTAACCCCCTTCAGGTACAGGAAGGCTGCTATAAGGTCTCCCTGGAGCCTTCTCCTCTCCAGGCTGAACAACCCCAACTCCCTCAGCCTGTCCTCATAGGAGAGGTGCTCCAGCCCTCTCATCATCTTCGTGGTCCCGCTCTGGACTTGCTCCAACAGGTCCATGCCCAGCTGCTGTCCTCCCTCTCTGCTGCACTCTACTCTCCCATCATATGCCAGCACTGGAATAAGAGTTTGACACTGCCTTTGAGCCCCCAACTCCTCACATCACCCTCTCCACCATGCTGAATTGGGGCCACAACACTGTGAGACCACATTTGGGAAGCATAAATTGACAATTTCATTTTGCATAAATGGTAGAAACTGTTTCTGGCAAGGCTGTGTTTGTCCCTGTGATAAATCCTCCCCCCTGCTCTTTTCTAGCAAGAGAAGCCTTTACTACAAGCCTTTGCATTATTATGCAAAGAAAATCTGTATGAATTGCACCCTGCAAAGCACCAGCAACTCAACAAGATTGTAACAACAAGAGAACGAGTCGTGGTTTCCTTTCAGCCATCCCCACAGTAATCTGCTTTTGTCCCTGTCACACAGGGCACATGTTGCTGTGCCCCACGCGAGGGCCTTGTGCGGAGCTGAACAGAGGAATCGCAACAAAAGAAACCTTTTGTTCATACAGAATACAAATGGTCCTGATTTTTCAAACCTTTGTACCAAAGTGTGCTCCTGGCAAGGCAGGGACCGGGATCAGGGAGGGTTTGGGAACAGGGGAGGGAGGAAGAAACAACCTTACTGCATGAAAAGCAAACTGAGCTCTTTCACAACCTGCTGCTTTGGCACCCGTGTCTTTCTGCATTCTCTGCCGCTCTCCCTCTGCCCTTGCTGGTCTGGTTGGGGCTGCAGGGCTGCCCCTGCTCTCCTGGGCAGCTGGACCATGGCTGAAGGCATCGCACGCTGCAGCACGGCACAGGGAAGGCAACCTAGAAAAACAAAACATAGACACAGCTCCAGCAAAATCCTGCTTGCAACAATGGGTCCTTACCACCCAAACACCACGTCGCTCAGCAGCGAGAGGTCCTGTGCACCCTCGGCTCTGAGGAGCACAAAGCAGCACCTGGGGATGGAAATAACCTTGCCCTTCACTCCTCCTTTGCTGTCTATGGGAGCAGCTTTCCACAGATGAGTTGTTTCCTCCTTCTAACACAGCAGCTGGTGGGTTTGGACCCCCCATTTGATAGCTGCACTGAATGCCACTCATCGCTTCATGTTTCAAAGGAGTTGTGGCAACTCCAAATCCTGCCAAACCAAGGAAAACAAACTATAATTAGTGAATCCATACTTAATATGACTTAACACCAAGTAACAACATCAGTCTTACCCAAAGAGTCTCTCTAAAACCTCATTAATGCCCCCCATCGCTTCATGTTTCAAAGGAGTTGTGGCAACTCCAAATCCTGCCAAACCAAGGAAAACAAACTATAATTAGTGAATCCACACTTAATATGACTTAACACCGAATAGCAACGTCAGTCTTACCCAAAGAGTCTCTCTAAAACCTCATTACTGCCCCCCGTGCTGCCCCAACAGTCCTGATAAACCCCGCAGAAGCCCCCAGGGCCTGTCTCTGTCAAGGTGCTTCCTCTCTGCTACAAGTTTGCAGGAGGGTACGTTTGTGCTTTCTAAGATGCACCGAGCACACAGCCACCCAGCAGCAGAGAGAAGCACTCATCAGCTGAACAAGGTGTTTCAGGAGAGCCTGAGCAAATGGATGCACACACATGTACACACACACACACACACACAGATCCCAGCCCATGAGCAAAGCCATCTGCCAAAACACCTCCCCTATGCAATGTGGCCCGTATGACCCGAGGAGAGAGCAAGGCAGCAGGAAAGAAGAAATTGTTCAAGAAATATTTTCTTGCCTGAATTTGCAGATTTGCTAAAATGAGAGTGTTTGATAGGGCAATGATAGCTTCCAACCAGCAACCAGGAGTTGTGGCAGGGACAGGGGACCACAAAGCCTCCCAGGACCCCAGCAAAGGTGATACTAGCCAGACTCAGACATGAAATGTTTGCATATCTGGGGCAGACAGATTGCACGTCCTGCCATTAGATGCATTGTCTTGGCCAACAGAGAGAAATGAGGTAAGAACTTTCTTTCTCTACCCTTTTATCTGCTCTGTGCAGGATTGCCAGATTATGCAGAAATACCGAGCAGCAGACAGTGAAATGTTTGCGTTCCGTTCGCATTGTTCACAGGGAAGAGTAAAACATGCTCGTTTTGATTGAACGTATTTATAACCACGAGGGAGAAAACGATCATGCATGGAAGGCAGGAGTAACAACTGAGTAATTTTCCAGTGCTGGTCCACGGCACAGTTACCGTGGCCTGAGCTGGTCCCCAAGTCCTCAAGGAGGACAAGCCTCCACACCAAGGCACCCACATTTGCTCATCGACTTCAGGGAAGGGGCACAGCTGTGGGCAGACACATCGATATCACAGAATCACAGAATTGTAGTGGTTGGAAGGGACCTCAGAGATCATCGAGTCCAACCACAAAAAAAACCCCAAAAAACCAAAACCAACCAACCAAACAAACAAAAACAAAAACCAAAACAACCACAAAAAACCACACACCACCACCCACCCCCTAAACACACACCAACAACAACCAAACCAAAAAACCATCACCCACCCACACAACATCCCACCACAAACCAATAATCTTGAGCACTAGAGCATGCCCTGAAGAGCCATGTCTACACGTTTCTTAAACACCTCCAGGGATGGTGACTCCATCACCTCCCTGGGCAGTCCATTCCAATGCCTGACAACCCTTTCAGTAAAGAAATGTCAGATATGTCACACCCAACAGTAAGTGAACAGATTCATGAAGGCAGCTTTGGTGGGGCTGGGCGTGACGGATCACTTTGGCCAGAGGAGACCTCAGGCCTCCTGTCCAGCACTGCTGCTCCTCTCCCCACAGCCCTGTGGTCTCCAGCTATTTTTAGCCCAGAGGTGTTTCTGTGCCGATGCTGGTGGAGTCCTCCACTGCTCACGGCTGTGACAAGGAAAAATAACTCAGTCACAGTAACTGTACTGTTCCTGCATCATAAAACGCTGTTTTCTTTGGTTCTGTAAGCCATAACCAGGGGCAAAGGAACCAAAATCTGCCTCTAGCCCACTCATCTCAACCAGGGTGCTAACACCAACAGCAAGGTGTCACTTCTGGAGTCCCAGTGATACGCACACCAGCTTTTTCTCAGCAAAAACTGGCTGCTCCACATCACCTGTACCCACACAGCAGCTTGGCTTTTACCTGTCCATTACCTCCCTGACCCTCATGTCTATGGGGAGAGCATTAGGCAGCTGTCTCTTATCACTGCAGATGGGATGGAGACATCCAAGAGCATCTGCACAGCACTGCCAGAGCGATGGGCGGGGAGACACCCCAGCCTGTGGAGGGATGCTGGTGCATGAGCTGTGCCCGGGGATGGGGCTGTGGGATGAGTCTGTGTCCCCAGCCCCACAGCTGGCCTCACTGGGCAACAGCTGGGCTCAGCAGGCTTCACTAGGCTTTGCTGGGAGCGCTGCAAATCTGGGTCCAGGATCTCCTGGGCAATTTATTTTTTTTCATCTTACTACATCTGTCATCCCATTACCTCTGGCTAAATGCGTGATGGAAAAGGAGACTGCATTCCGGTAGGCAGTAAGGATCTCAAAGCATCCAACCACCAAACACGGGAGAGAGGATGAAGAAGTTAATCTCCTAATTGTTTCAACTGACTGCAATTTGTATTTCATCAGAAGCCAGGTATTGTTCTGGGTCTGTTGTCTTTGAGGCTAAAACCCCATTGAGCTTTGATGGCATGGAACAACTTTGCAAGGCGGGCTCTCTGAGACTGCAATAGTTAAAATAAGTTAGGCTCCAAATTTAACAAGGCTCAGAATAGCGAACTGTTCAGAGGTGGTACCTCTGTGCAGGCGAGCAGCTGCACTTCAGTCAAATCGAGTGGAGAAACAATGGAGCATGTTTCCTGTCACATTAGAAATATTCTATAGTTTTTAATAAAGACAAAAAGAGGAGGAGTAGGTGCATATTTTAGAACCTATTGTTCAAATACCAGTTTCAAATGGTATTGACAGTAAATTGGGACTAAATTTGAGGAATAACATTCATAACACAATGGAGGGGCTAATCCTTGCAACCTCGACAGCAGAGGGAAAATTTGGAAGCTTGGAAGCTCAGCCATCCCAGGCTTCAGTGCCTTTCAGAGTCAATGTGCTTTTGACATAGAATCATAGAATCATCTAGGTTGGAAGGGACCTTCAAGATCATTTAGTCCAACCATCAACCTAACTCTGACCAAAAAAAATCACTAAACCATGTCCCCCAGCACCATGTCAACCAGTCTTTTGAACACATCCAGGGATGGTGCCTCAACCTCCCTGGGCAGCCCATTCCAATGTCTGATAACCCTTTCAGTGAAAAAATTTTTCCTAATATCCAACCTGAACCTCCCCTGGTGTAACTTGAGGCCATTTCCTCTAGTCCTGTTGCCTGTGACTTGGGAGAAGAGACCAACCCCCATCTCTCTACGCCCTCCTTTCAGGAAGTTGTAGAGAGTGATAAGGTCTCCCCCAGCCTCCTCTTCTCCAGGCTGAACAACCCCAGCTCCCTCAGCCTCTCCTCATAAGACTTGTTCTCCAGACCCCTCACCAGCTTCGCTGCCCTTCTCTGGACCCGCTCCAGCACCTCAATGTCTTTTTTGTGGTAAGGGGCCCCAAACTGGACACAGCACTCGAGGTGGGGCCTCACTATCATGAGACAGGCAAAAGATGGGTGGAGATGCCTTGGCTAAGCTTCCCTGGCAAGCCAGTGCCAGAGCTGCCAAATAAATCCCTGATTCCCAGGCCATGGTCCCTGCTGAGCAGGTGGGTGCTCTGTCCTGTGGCACCACTGCAGCCCCAGGGCTTTGCTTGCTGCCTGCACGGGGAAGGGGGAGGCAGAGGAACGTCACTCCTGTCCTACAGCCCTCATCAACCCAACACAGACCGCTCCAACTCATGGAAGCTGGTGACAGCATTAATATTCAAACATCTGCCAGGAGAATGTGAAAGGGCGAGAAATGGGTTTTCTACACTGCTAAGAAGGTATTCCAGCATAAAGGAGAAGAAACAATGCAAAATTCAGACCTCTTCACATATCATCCTATTGTGCTTACATTCCCCATTGTCAGACCTGAAAGCTGGGTGAGAACAGATGTGAGATTGCCCTGAATATCATTATTTTTTTAACTCGTTCAACATTGGAGATACCTTGTCGGTTTTCACACCATTTTGTCAAAATCCACCTGCCATGCCCTGCTCCTTGGCAAACCCACAGCGAGACCTCAGAAAATGGCATCGGGGCGACAGACAGCAAGCCCAGCCATCTCCATCCCCATCCCCCGGGCTGCCCCAGCAGGAGAAATCTGCCCATGTGGTTAGTCCTGCCCCAGCTCTAACTGCTCCCCTTGGCAGGAGCAGCCCTCCCAGCCCTTCTTTGGGCAAGTTTCCCACCTGCCCCCATGAAGCTGCTCTCACTGGCGTCCTGGGCACTGTATGAAACCCTTGGCACAAGTTTTCTTTCTTGGGAAGCTCCCAAGGAAACCAACCCAAAGACTGGAGTAGGAACAACTCCAAACAGGCGAAGGGTCACGCCTGAAGCACATCAGTGGCCAGGACCACGTTTGGTCTGCAATTGCCCAGGCCATGTTGTCTTTCCTACCTGCAGGGCGTCCCTGCTCCTGTGCTGTGAAGAGAGGGCTTAGACCTCTTCAGAACACCCCAGCAGGGTTTTGTTGTATTCTAGGCTTTGGAGAAAGCAGGGAAGTGCTAAAACCGGTCCTGCTAAATTGGATGTGGAGAAAGGAGAAGGTCACTGCCACAGCCCCTTTGCAAATCCAGCTGGAGACCAGAGAGGATTGCTCTCTTGAGAAAAAAAATAAATCATTTGCTCTTCATCTATGCCACTAATAACAACAGAAACTTGAGATTTATTCTTACCGTCCTCTGGGTGTAGACAGCTCTCTGAAACCATCTGAGCAGACAGCTCTTCTTGTGGTTGTCACTGGCACAAGCTTCACCATGTCTGCAAAACGCATCATTGTAAACTCATTTCCTCCCCTGCCTCATTTGTGGCAGGAGGCTGGGGCTGCTGCTAAGGACGAACACAGGCACCTCTGAGGATGCTGCCAATCCAGCACAGCTAGAGGCTTTTCTTCAAACAGCAAGAAATGCATTTTTCAAGAGCAGTGGTGTATGGGACATTACCCCAAATGAGAATTTCTGCAAGGTACAGTGCCTTGCGCATTGGAGGACCTCCAGGTTGAGCTAGAATAAAATCTCTCCCCAGCTAAAAAGCACAAGTGCTTGGACTCGCTCAGTGACAGCAGAGGTGACTGTGGCCACCTGGGGAAGGAGAGGAATGACTGCAGGGTTCCACCTACCCCTCCACCCAGACACAACCATCCAGCTCACAGAGACTGCAGCAAGTTCATCCTCACTTTGAGAGGGTTTATATATCTGGAAGGAAGAGGCTGAACAAAATCTGCCTGCAAATGCCACACACCAGCTGGAAGAGGGGATAAGGTGGGCAGGGATCAGCAGTCCCATAAGGCTGAATTGCTCTCAACCAGCAGCACTGGGGTGCTGGTGCTGGGCTGGCTCCATCTTCCCTTGGTCCATGCTGTAGGCATTATTGCTCTTCCCGTGGCATCGTGCCCACTGCTACACTCCTGATCCTTACCTCCAGCCGTGTCCCTGTCCTTTTCCTCCTGCATGGAGGCAATAGCCTCTGTATGGCCCAGCAAGGCTGGTTTCCACCACAACCCAGGCTGTGCAGGCAGGAGCCAGAGCCATACCTTTCCCCGAAAGCTCTTTGGAACGTGGCATCATCATCCCACGTGAGCGTGTACCAGCAGACATCACCCCTGTAGACCAGACATGCTGTGCAGTGTATGTGGGGTTATTGCTGGGTGTTAGGCAGGGTGATCACACACACAGGGTATTTCCTGAACACTGTACATTTAGCTGTAGGTTTCCCCACTTCCTTCTGGAGCTAGGCATGAAGAAAATAGACATATTTAGGATACTTGACACAAAACTAGAAGCTTTCTCGTCAGACAAGGGCACTGGCACCTCTCTCAGAAGAGGAGAGAGCAAGAAGAAATGGCACCACCCAGAAAGATTTTGTGCCCGCTCGCTACGTTTGTGTAGTCTCACTGTGCCCATATTGGTCCCTTGATCAACAGCTACTTTTCCTTTAAATTAAGACCAGAATTGCCCTGGCAGGACACTTCCCCACCATGAGGTCAACAAAGAGACCTCCAGATAGGCAAAAGAGGGAGAATCTCAATCCTAAAGTTCATCTGGTCTTTTGACAGAAAGGCACTGATTGTTGGACGGCAAAGGGTCACCTATTAAATTCATGATTTCTCTCCATGGACATAAACCAAGACACCACAATCAAAAGCCTGTGACATTTATGCCAGAAAAAAAAAGCAGAAGAGTCTATTTTCCTCTGTGCCACACACTACCTAGCCTGAAAAAGAGAGAGAGATGACTTTTCAACTTAATTAATAATGCAAAACCTGAGGAAGGGGTGAGTTGCGCAGAATCCAAAAAAAGAGAGATTGCAAAGAGTCGAATTTGCTGATAATACACTACTTGCAAAACAAGCTTCTGCTATTCCCCTCTTGACACAGCGTCTGTTGCCTACCAGGGCAATCATATCCAAGTGTAATTGTCTAACAATTGTTCCGCACTGAGAAAATAGTTCTGATTACAGACATTAACACGTTTAGGCATTAAGCTTCCTCACTGTAATTACCCTTGAGCTTAGTCTCACAAATGAATTAATGTGCTGATCGCTTGGACTAATAGAACCAGCAAAAAGGGTGATGAATTGCTTCCAAATCAGATAAAATCAAGCGTGACATCATTTAATTAATTTCAGGCCTTGGGGGGAGGAGAAAGGGGGTCAGTATAATGCTGAAAAAAAAATGTACCTCTCCTTTAGCAATTTCTTTGGAGACAGAAAAGTGCAAACAGGAGAGGATGGGGCTGGGGAAAGGGAAGATGCGAGGCACGTGAGAAGGGGGTTGCTGGAGATGGGGCTGTGTAAATTCTGTGTATGAGCGTGCAGCCCCGGCTGGCTGCGGCTGCGTGACCAATTTGGTACAGCTGACATAGGTGCAAAGGATGGATTTCTTCTGGGTATGTACACATGCACTGCTCACCTTGCTCTGATTCTGAGTCATCCTCCAAGCGCCGGGACCCATGTGTAACCCCTGCTCCTCCTCCAAGCAGAGAGCCTGCTCCTGGCCTTCCCCGGGGTCAGTTCCTCCACAGGAGCCGAGTGCCTGAGCGTGGCATTGCCAAAATCCCTCTCCTTTGTCATGCTTCCTGGCAGGGGATCATTTGCTCAGCTGTGAGCACAAGGCTTCAGTCATCCAAGAGCTGGGCTGGCCGTTGCAACCACGAGCAGATATACTCAGTTACCCTCCTTGACTTCTCCTCCCCTGTGAAGGGCCTTCTGATCATTTTTTTTAGAAAGGATCAAAACGGGTCGATGGAAAGGACATGGCAGGGCTCTGGACTACTGCTGTTAAGTACAGACATTCTCAAATTAAAGTTTCCCCTCGGATGGCTGCCCACCTGTAAAATAAAACAGCATCGTGTAAGGAGCTTGTAGCTGATGGGGTTACACGCGGAGCTTTCTCCTTGTGGCCCAGCAGATAACAATCCATCACCAATTTCAGATTTCGTGTCACATGGAAACCCTACACAAAGAGCCACCGTGAGAGAAGGTCTTATAAATCAAAGGTCTCCATTACAGCTTATGTCTAGAACTGGCTGCTGCAATTTGAAAGCAGACTAACTTTTTATGTACACGTACAGGGAACCACACTTCACAAAGACACACAGTCCTGGCCTTATGCCAGTTTAAACCTATGTTAGCAGCATACACTCAAACACATACACCCAGACAGACACGTATTTGCTGCCTGTAGATAAACAGGCACTCATCTCCATACCTATATGACAATATGTAACACAAAATGCATGTGCATGAACACAGACAAAGAACATGCGTTGTTATAACAACACACAGACAAATGCACGTGCCTGATCTCAGGTCATTTAAATAACAAGGAGTTTTGCCACTGCTGGTTTCAGCAGGAGCTGCACAGGGCCCACATTATTTTGCTGCATGTTTTTAATCTATATTTTATTTTGCCGAATTTTGGACCTGTGAAACCTAAATTTGAAGATATGAAGCTATATTCTCAAAAGCGTGGAGAGGCAGCACGCTTTATCACCAAGCCTGGCTGCCCCTTTGATAGCAAAGGTGGAAGAAACAGGAACCCAATTCCTCTTGGCTGCTGAGAATGATAACTCCGGAGTCTCCCTGCGGCGAGACTGTTTCTTGGGCTTTGCCAGAGACCACAGGTCCAGCAGCCCAATATCAACACCCTTTGGCAACATTCGTCACTGTCTTGGATATTTTAATTCATCCAGTTGCCCCAGGGACAGTGCAGCTTATGACTCCATTTGTTTGATGCAGCCTTACAATAAATCCAGTTAGTGGAGCGGAGAGTGCAGGTGACAGTCATTGTGATATAAAGTAGTTTATTTCCAGAACCTGATCTTGCAAGGCGTCAGGCATCTCCTGAGATGCTGGTAGCTCTATTTGCTCTATTCTATAAATGGCAACCAGCAAACAACAGCAAAGAGCACCACCAGCCAGGCACTAACTTCCCCACATGAAACAAGTCTGAAGGTCCTGAATTCCCTTCCCTAGTGGTGGTCTAGCCATACCACTGCAGCCTCACCACTGGCACCTTCATGAGCAGTCAGATGAGAAGCTGGTGCTGGAGAAGACCCAACTGTCCCTGCCTCGTCCATCCAGTTTGTGAGAGAGGTGACAGTTCTGCCCTGATACCTCTGACTGCGCTGAGCTGTGAGTCTGACTCCGTTCTGCTTTATTCCTTGGTAAGAGGAGTAGCTCACCACACTTGTCCTTCTTCCATGCTAATGAACACATGGTGCACACGCTAGGGTCCAGTTTCTTTTAAAAACAAAACAAACACTAGATCCAAATGGTGCCAGATGTTCAAATAATTGGTGCTTGCATCTTTTGGAAATCTGGCCGTGCAATATTTGATCCTGCTCTGCACTTGGTAGGGAAGCCAGCTTTGGGGCTGCAGAGAGTTGGAACAAAGCAACAAAGCATTCTGGTGGTTGAGGATGGATTTTTAGGGGTAACTAAACTCACAGCACAACCTTCCTGTCAGCCTCATCCTGAAAGTCAGGTGGGATGAACTTAGAACTCAGTCACAGGGGATTTATTCCTCTGAGCACCACAGGGGATCTGGGGCTTTTTCTCTACTTCAGTTCTCCAAGTTTAAAGTAAAGTGGGACTAAAATAATTTCCTCATCTCCGAGGGATGCTTTGCGTGGAAAGGT
The DNA here is from genome assembly GCF_001431845.1 of Calidris pugnax. Taxonomy (NCBI): domain Eukaryota; kingdom Metazoa; phylum Chordata; class Aves; order Charadriiformes; family Scolopacidae; genus Calidris; species Calidris pugnax. Next base: position 1,071,997 of record NW_015091198.1, on the reverse strand, counting down.
TTATGAAATGCTCACAAACTGTGCTACAGGGAGGGTGCTCTCATAAGCATCTTGCAGGGGCTTCTTGGCAGCACAAGAATGTCATGGTACTCCATAAGTGCAAGAGAGGGATTTGCTTTTACAGTATGACATTTGCCAAACAATTAAGGTGAAGAGCAATGAGCTATAATCACTTTTAGTATTAAACACACACAGTAAAAATAAATGTTTAAAAGGCACGTGGGGTTTTTTTTTTATGAGTACAGGCCACGTTGCTTTGCACATTATTGTAAGAATCCTTGCTGCTACTGATGACAAGCTTCAATTCAAACCACGTAATTATTACCAGGGACTTGCTTATTCTCCCATTATGTATTAACTGCACTTAGGAGATCTGGAAATGAAAGGATCTGAGCTTTTCTAACTTAACAGCTGTTTGGAGGATTTGCTGTGCGAGTTTCTTATTTTACTTTTGTCATAATTCAGCATAGTCTGAGAGATTAAAACAGATAAATAAAAACGCATGATGCACTTAGTGCCCACTGACTTCAAAATCTGCATTAAACTCATGAACTATAGAGAAAAACAGGAAACCATACTACCCTTCACATACCTTCTTCTGTTTCCACAGGACTACTTTAATCACTTCCCAGTCTGTATGTAAGGTTTTGGAGGCAGCCTCCTCTGACCTCTGCTGTTATCCTCCAGCCCACAAATATTGAAGAACAAACATCCCAGAAAAATGCCATGGGAACAAAACCAGCCAGTCCCTTGCCACAGCAGCACTCCTTTCTTGTATCCAGAGGCTGCTATTTTATTTATGGTTGTTTTTTTTTTTTTTTAACTCACCCCAAAGCCCACAAAATTGCAGGTGGGCTGTTCCCTTGTCTAGACAGGCACTTCCTTGTTTCTGGAATATAAACCCAAAAATGGGTAGTGACCTTTGAGGCCTGAGCCCAAACCAAAACACCACCTAGTTTCCTATCAAAATTAGCTGCACAAGACAAAATCTATTAGAAACACGGGCTTTGGCACCATCAGCAAATGCAATAGCTGTGGTGGGTGAGGTGCTGGCCCTACCATGAAAGAAATCCATGTTTTGGACCTAATTTCTAGCTCAAATCGCATGGGAGGGTGGTTAATCTAGATTGCCAGTTAATCTGGGCCTGCAGTCATGTCCTAATCCAGCTCCTTGTAACACAGATATTTCTAGACATAGCCCTGCCTTTACTAAGTCTGGGTGGAAATGCCCCCAAAACACAAGAAAGACCTTGGGGCAGGAGTCAGGCTGAAGGCAAAGTCCCATCCTTGCAAACAGTACACCCGGTGTTTGCATTTTTGCGTGCGGTACGTTAATATTCATGTATTTGTACGCCGCCAGCCTCGGGAACAAGCAAATGTCCTCTAACTGCAATTTCAGCCTGGTCAAGGTAACTGACCTTTTTCATTAAGTGCTTCCAAATTTCCAATCTATCCATGAATGTGAAAAATTTGTGCTAATTACAGGCCTGTCATGAGGCCAAAAGTGCAGGTGGGAAATGAGGGGGTTTCTGAGCATTATTTAAAGGCACAGCATCAACATCAACGGGGTTTTTGGCTTGCACTAACACAGTGCCCTGGTCTCCATTATTCAGGTGGGGTTATTTAAAAACAGAGCCAAAAATTTGGGAGAGCTTGAGGTATTGGGATCTGCCATTGACTCAGATGACCAAGGTGAAGCTCCTTGGCTGTGCTCGGCAGCAGAGGAGCCACCACCTCCATCTGATATTTGTCCAGTCCATTCTCTGTGCTGAATCTCTGGTACCCTCACGTACAGTATAATAACATCCCAAACTACATGTGCGCAACACTTACAAATAGTGCTTAAAACATAATGGCTTATTAATATAACACATATAATTTGAGAAGTGATATGAGCTCTTTCCCTTTTATATCCTTTTTAATAAAGCACATTTTGAAACTCACTGACCTTTTTTCTTTGCTTTTTTTTTTTTTTTTTTTTTTTCCAAGTTCCCTGGCATTATGTAGAAAAGCCCCATCAGTGTGAAGTGGAATATAATGCAGTTTATTACCACTAACAAGGGAATGGCCCATAACTCTAAAGAGACAAAGCCTCAAGTGAGCTATGAAGGTCATTTTCTTGCATCCAGAAAGAAAATGTAATACTGACTGTGTCATGCTTCCCATTTCAGAAACTATGTGGGCTGCTTTCAGTTTTATTATAATAAATAGCAAAAATGAAGGTTTTTTCTTTCAGATGGAATTTCGCACAGTCAGTCCTCCCCACTTTGGAGGGAATGAAGGTGAATATCTGTCTGGATTTTCCAGCGTTATTTATGTTCCTCTGGATTTAATAGTTGGTTTGTTCATGAATCTTTAAGAGACACAAAGCCCTGACTGCACACCCAGACACTGCTTCTTCCTGCTGGGAATACTCAAACATCTTAGTGTGCAAAAGCTCAAACAGCAAACTCACAGACTTGATCATCACCAGGGTTACCTCCAGAACTCTCCAATAATATATTGGTTCAGTTGTTAGGAAATCAGGCTTTCCTGTGACACCCCATCCCTGCTTCACATAGCCATGAGCCGTAGAGCAATGTTAAAAGATGGCAATGCTGTGCTAAAGCCAACGTGGCATCAACAGGTCACTTGGAGGGACCAGGCTGTAGATCATACACTGGACAAACATATAAGGCTGAAGAAAGCAGTTTAAGCCTTAGGCCATGAATGAAAATAAACATCCATCTGCTTTTCCAGCTATTACTTCATCAGAGGCAGGCCAGATCCCTGCTGTAGCAAGCTCTGGGAAAAAGCACTGATACTGCTCTCCAAAAGCAGCCCTTTTTTTTTGGTCCCTGGAATATTTGTGCATTGCTGCAGCTTTTGGGTCAGAGATGACTGGAGTGTAAAGGGGATGAGATGTATTTTTCCATATCCCCGTTCCCTGGCCCACCTCTCTACAACCCCCAGGCAGCCTTTGGGAGGGATGATGGGTTGTACCTTCCTCCTCCTCTGCCTCAGTCCAGAGAGTTTGTTATATTTGCCTCACTCAGTGGCTTGGGTTTTGTGCTCTACAGCCGTAGTAATCTGCAACACTTTCCTTGAGTTTCAAAAGAAAACTCTTCCTTACTCTTCTCACTCTTCCTTGGGTGAAAGTAAGAAAAGTAAAGCCTAGTGTCTTCCCTCACATTACCATCTTCCCTCCCAGTTGCAAATAACATCATACAAAATTGTGTCAGAAAGTGTTGTGGCATTATCAGCAGCTACTCTGTTTTCAAAACGATGACAATGAAACACTGTTGATCAAGAAGCTCCTGGTCTCCTTATTTGGGGCAGGAAGAGAAGGGGAGCATAAAATCATTGGTGGTCATTTTAGGCTTGCAAGAGAAAAGCAGAGAGCAAACAACAAATGCTGAAACACGTGCCAGGTCCAAAGGGGAGAGCAGGCTGACTGCGAGCACGCAAGCGAGCAGCGAGCTCTGCCTGCACGCACAGGGAGCCTGCAGGGAATCAGCACTGAACACACGGCCTATTCACAGCTAAATAACTCTCCCAGGCTCTGATCCTGCTGCTAATGCACCAGGAAATAAGTACTCTTTTGAGGTACATAGCTGGTAAATTGTCTTAACCCCATTTAACTCAACATAAGGATGCTGATGCAGATGGGTTAAGGATTTGACCCGATCTGTTGGCTTTGGATAATACCCAAACACCTGAACACCAATTTCTTATCACTAACTGATGAACATTTAGCTGCTTTGCCAAACACTGCAATTTGTCTTTCCTACTTGAAGTGCCAAATGTCACCTCAGCAATGCATAAAGAACAAAACCCGGGGAGTGTCCTCAAGGCTGATATTTATCGATGCAAAGAAAATGGTGGATTTTGTGAACCCTGATTCTAAATTTTGATGCCATCCTTCCAGACAAGCCATACACCCACTCCCATACACCATTCCATTCACAGAGCTGTACAAGAATAACTTGGATTTTGTCCCTCAGAGAGAGGGAAGAGATGAACCACACTGTCCAGTCCAAAGACATTTTGGAAGAAACTGTCCTTGTATCACAGTAATTATGGCCAGTAGTACAACACACAGAGATGTGTGTAGGGCTAACATCATCACAAACTTCATTACTGTAAATACATCTGAAGAAACTAGAACAGAAACTGTGGTGGATCACTGTTTTTGTGCCTTCCCAAAAGGCCTGATCCAGCAAATCTGGGTTTAAGCTAGTTCTTGTGCAAAGACTGGCAAGAGGCAAGACACAGCTCCAGCCTCTGAACGACACCTCTGGCATCTCCCACCTTGCCAGCCTAGAGCTGCACAACAGTGTTGTTTGGCTGTGTGCATAATGCTGCCAGCTGTGCTAATTATCCAGAGGCTTGGACAAAAGCTGGTCCCACTGAAGGCAGCAGCAGTACTGAAGAAATGAAAGCAGTAGAAAGCTCTGCCAAATCCAAAGCTTTGGCCATTCTTTCCCTGTTTGGCCACGTCCCTCACCCACGCTGTGCTGAGGCCAGGCTGGCCTGAAGAGTGACAAGAAGAAATGCTGGAGAAATTGCTTTAGTTTTCTAAATAAGAAGCAACACTGCCATTGAGTGACAAACAACGATTGCATTCCTAGTGTATGTAGATGCTCTCTCTTTTCAAAAAACCACTATGTCTTCCTAGGTGCTCTCCAGGTTTCACTGCTCTGTGCCAATCCAGGCTGGGATCTAATTTGGCAGCAATTTAATACAGAAAAAAAATGCAATTTTTTCCTGAAAAATGTTACTAATTATGGTCCCTAGCCTACCACCACTTTGAGATAGACATAGGAAATATTTCTAGTACAAAGTAATAACATTAATGCTAACTCTATTGACTTAACAAAGGTATATATTTCATATGCTTACTTTTATATGCTGATATATAGTAATTTTTAATACTTATTCTATAACTCGTACCTTTATCCGCCCAAAGTACTGGTCCAGTACTGAAAGTCTGTTGTCTTTCTCTCAATTCTCCTTCTTTCGTAGTCAGGAACAGAACTGATGGTCTTTGGGGATAACGGGGACGTTTCAGCTGCAAATTTGAAGGGAAAAGGCAACTGTTATTATTCCTGCTTCACACACAGCTCGCCCTACGAATGCTCCCTGGCTGACTGGTTCATCCCCTTGGTGCTTTTCATTTTATTTCCTTTAAATTACTGGTAAGGAACCCTGCAAATCGTCTTTCCTCCTAGGGAAGTCAGCAGGAGTTTCACTGGTATGGTTCTCAAAGGAGAGCACTATCAGGCTAAGCACTGAAACCAGTGCTCCCCAGTTCATGACAGGTTGTTGGCGTATTCTCTTAGTGCAAAAGAAGAGGCCAAACAAATCAAGAGAGGATCTACATTTGCATTTCTGTACACCTACCCTGTTTGCAGAGTAAAGAGCAATTAGGCTTCGTCATCACCCATTTTGACTGACCGTCCTCTGCTTTTGACAGATTAAATGCCAGCTGCACACATTGGAAGAGCAGGGAATCCATCTGCCCTTGCTGGCACCACCCTGGCCAGGGTGAGATGCCAGCTCTGGACCGTGTGCCACCAGAGCAGCACCCTGGGGCATCCTGTGCCACCCTCCAAAGGTGGGGATGCGCAGACCCCTGGTCTGTGTGGCACAGGATGAGGTGACCATGCAAGGCAAGCCAGAGCACAGGGTCTCAGGCTTGGTATTCAGTAATACCGCACTTCCCAGAAGACTTTGCCTAAGACCTCTGCAGCTATCTAATATTCATTTTATGCACAATTATAATTTCTTTTTAATCATATCTCTTCGGAAGTTTTGCAGTCATGTGGGATTCTGCACCCAAATATAGAGTTTACTGTGTCATCAAGGGAAATGTTGCATATCCAAATAGCAAAAAACAACTAGTGCTTGACATCAAGGAAGGAAAGCAAACACCAAAACATTCAGAAAATCCCCACATGGGTGCAGACAGCATGCAAGTGCAGATGGGAGCAGGTACAGTCAGAGGAGACCTGGACAGACAAGCAGGGAGATGGAAAGATGGTGTCTGAAGGATGCTCACCCCTGGGACTTACCACCCTTGACTGATACACCCAGTGCTTGATCTCCTCTACTTGCCACTGCACCCCACTGCTCTCCTTGAGCAACCCCAGAAGGTGCTGCTCTGGGCAGCTTCCCTGCCCTACTTACAATATCTGGAAGGTTTTATTTGGCAGTTGAGGGTTTGAGGTTTTTGGTTTTTTTTCTTTCTCTCTTGGTCTTAAGAAATCCTGTGAGAGATGAGAGCAGCTATTATTTAAATACGTAACAGGAGCCCATTTTGGTGTTAGCTATCTGAGAGTGGTGCCCCAATGCTGTAAATCTGCCTTTATTTACTTACACATGGCATTTTCCTGCCTATTACCATTCTGAACCACCCAAATCCGTCAATCTAATGGAGATATATGGACAGTAAAAACATGCACTGGAAAACTACTGGCAGGTTGTACAAAATGATCAGATTTAATCAGCTGATAAATTATTCACTCCAATTGAGAGTCAAACATACTATTTGAGTCTATTTATGGATGTCCGATTAGTGCGAGTAATTTTCCATCACTTTATTATGTTTGCTAATACATTATGAAAACCATGTTGTGATAATGGTCTTACTTAAGTCATTTTGTTGTATGAGCATATACCAGAAAGCTTGTTCCACCCAAGGCCAGGGACACATTCCAGAGTGCATCAGTCGGTTACACACCACCATGCCATTTCCAAGGGCTTCTGCAAAGAGCAAAGCTGCCAACAGAGTGGAAATTTTGTTTAAGGAAAGCCATTACACTGCCAGGCTCTCTAAGTGGCACTGCACTATTTTGAGACACAATTGCCATTGCGACGAAGTGCAGTAAGAGGACTGGGCTGGTTGCTCCCCAGACCTTGATGGACGTCTCTAGTGGCCAGATGGCACAGGCCTGCTGGCCAGGTCTGCCACCAATCCCATCCCGGTGCATGATTTCGGAGGATGGTATTGAGTGGAGCACTCTCAACATCCATCTCAGTAACCCACTTCTAAAGTCCAACTGCAGCAGAGCCCCCTGCCACCACCCTAACTCTTCCCTGCCTCCCAGCATCTTCCCCATTGCAAAGAGCCCCTGGCTCCAGCCATATACCACTACTCTTTTATTTTACTTGAGGTGTCAGTCTCCCTTTCCTGCAGCCCATGGAAAGCACTGGCTGCTGGAACCACAAAAACTGCACTCAGAAGCAGGAGCATTATAAATGAGAGCAACTGGAGTAAGAAGAAGATGAGGAGTCTGAGTTCAGCCCGCTCCTAGGTCAGACTCACAACATTTACCTCCCGGCCAGAGGGCAGGGTGAAGTTCTGCTACACAGACAATACAGAGTTTACCTGTTTCTTATCTCTCTGCCAGGGAAGACAAGCAGGTGAATCCACCCAAGTTTTAACCTTGCGGTGGCATCATGGTACTGAAAAGCCCTGTGCAAGACTGGGGTAAACTCAAGCTGGGAAAGGCAGTAAGGTCCCCATCCCAGGACCAGCTGAAGGCACTGCCATGACAGGGACTTGAACACTCTCAAATTCCTAGTCAGTTTTTGGCATTGTTTAATTTTTAGTTTTCCCCTTCCCTCTGAATTCTTTGGTTTTTTCAGTGTGCTGAAGCAGATGGATCCAGCTGTGCCGCGAACAGGGATGGGTCTGCACAGCTGCCCTCTCACCCACGGGGCAGATGTGGCTGGCAGTGCTTCAGGGAGACACTGCTCCCCTTCCCCAGCTACAGCACTGCTACGGAGCTGTGCTTGGTTCTAATTATTGTGAAAGGTGCCAGACTGACAGACATCCTTTTCAGACCCTCAGGGAAACCTGTGCTCCCACACACCCTTCATCTACCAGGAACCAACCTGCAAAAGGTGAGAGAGAGCTCAGCTCCCGTGTGAGAAATGCAGGCAAAAGCACGTGTACAACCCTATGCCAAATGGAGGGGGAGCTTCACACTCACCAGCTCGTTGCCTTCAAAAAGCCCAGGGTCCCCAAAATGTGATCTCCCAGATGCCACACTGCCCTCTCGACCACAGGTCAGGTCCAACATCCTCTCCCAACATCATGCAAATGCCATTAAAGGAAGAAGGAGGTGGTGGGAGCGAGGAGGCAGGGGGGAACCTTTTGTTAAGACTGCGGAAATTTTCAGTAAAATGAAAACAAATTGCTCTAAGTAAACCATTTGTCACAGTCTGATTACTCTGCTGCCACTCTGGGAACACCAATTTGTCATGCTAGATCAGGATAACAGCAGGCTGACTGCACGAAATGGCACGCTGCCTTCTGGCTTTTCTGCTCACAACCGGTGAGGACAGCGGGGATCTCCCACTGGGCTCCTTCCCGGCGCCCCATCCCTTCTGACAGCACAGGTACATAATCGGGTCTCTCCAGCCAGCACCACACTGCTGACAGCCCCCTACTTCCACAGCAGCTGCCTCCATCTCCTGGTGCTGCAACTCCACCTGAGACCTGTTGGATATGCTGCTTTTAACTATTAATCCCAACATGTATAGCCAGACTACAAGGTGTTCTTGTCCGGGATTACTTCTTGCACTAGCGGTCAGTGTAATACTGCCCTGAACTGAATTTTGGCATCTAAGTGTCCTGGCAATGCACCTATTGATCATCATTTCTCCTACTTTCAAAGCCCATGTCTCCTGTTTGCTGCACTTTCAGGACTCCTGCAGCTGAGCCTGCAGCTCTTGCTGGCCCAGTCCTGATCCGTGTTTCCCTCCCCTTGGTGATACCTGAAGTTTCAACAGTTTGTAGGTGGAACTATTAAAATAAAATAAACACACAGAGAGAAAATAAAAACTTGCTGAGAGATTCACAATTAAGGACATGCTTAAAGAAGGAGGGTTAATGCACGAGAGCAAGAAGCAAAGATTAGCCAAAATGCACAAAGCACAGGAAAACAACAGAAAAAATCCCACGTCTAAGAATTAATTCCCTTAGCTTCACTGTCCATAGCTAATAAACAATTATAGGAGTCTCCCCTGCTTGTGTCTCTCTGGAATTATGCAGCGGTCTCTAATGCCGAAACAAAACAATTAACTGCAGTCTAAATAAAAATATCTTTCAGCCAACAAAAAGAAAAGCCTCAAAATGCCGTTTTGGGTAAACTACTCCATTCAGTCCAACACAAAATCCTTCGTCTCATTTTCAGATTATTGATCCCTTCTCTAAACTTCTTCTCTTTTTAAATTGGTAGGTCAATATTTAAATAAGGAAATGCCTTTTTGGAAGGAAAACAAAAAAACTAAGAAATTTTGTTTGCAAACCACAGAAATGAACTAGCTGAAAATTTCCTATTTCTATAATAAATAAAAACTGGGAAAATCAGAAAGACTTTGAATTTCAGAAATCACCCCCTCCCCCTTTTGGGGCCATTAGAACTTGCGGGGTCCCCACTGAACTGTTAAACGTTGTCAGTTCTCTTCTATTTTCTGATGAATAGTTCTCTTCCATTTTCTGATATACTCACTATTTGTCACGAGCTTTTCCCACTGTGATTCTGGGCAGTCTCTGGCTGGCAGCAGGTGGGACCACCTGGACCTGCCACATGTCAGCACCCTTCTCACCCATAGCTGATGCACAGTCCTGTTCCAATTCCTTCTTTAAAAGCTGCAGAATCTGGGAAAAATAGGTGAGGAGGGAAGCTATAAACACACCACCTCTGCAGAGCAGCAGAAATCAAATCTTTCTTTCAAAGCATGTGCGTCCTCAGTGAAAAAACTGTGGATCAAAAAAAACCAAACCAGTGTTCTCAAAATGACACAAATGCCTCAGCCCTCAGCCACAGCACCCAGAGCCCCCAGGAATTGCACTGAGCTTGTAACCACAGCGATCCTCTCTGCCACCCAGGTCCCCACGATGCTGAGCTGTCAGGTATCATGAAATGAAGCATTTAATGGAACTAGCTCCATGTGGAGACTGGTGGCACTGGCTACGGTGGAAAATGCCAGTGCTGGTCATCTAAAGTGTTTTTTTCCCCTCTGCTTCTAAAAACTGTAATGTACCTTCAATATTAACAATTTCTGCTTTAACTGAAGGGAAAGGCCTTTAAAAATAACCTTTCCCTGGGGAAAAAAAAAGAGAGCTGTCACCACAGCTAGCAACCTCTCACACAAAGAAATGCTCCCTATGCCAAGCCCAGTGTGCTACTGAGGCTTGTATGGCTTTGCATCCCACCTGGATACTCTCAGTCTGCGTGGAAACAGGCTGACTGGTAGCAACTGAAACTCCTGAAGAAATAAGCTGGGTGCTGGGCTGGTTGGCTGTTAACTCGTCCAAGTGAAGGTAAGGTCACACTGTGCATGCTGGGATCACATCCATGAGACACACAGAGAACTGCAGTTTTCAGCCTTAGTTTCCCTCCTATTCTTTTGCACGGTTGGCCAGTACAAGGGCATCTCAGATTTGGTATCTCAAGATAACCAAACCCTTCCCTAGGGCTGCCATGTGCATGCACGTACCTGGAGAGAGGTGAGGAGGTCTAGAAGGAGAGAAAGCTGTTAGGGCAGCACCAAACCACAACCAGTGCTTACTGCAGAGCGTGGTGCAGAGCAGCGTGCTGCAGTGTGCGGCATCTCCCAGCCCCAGGTTCAGACAGCACAACAGCTAACTGAAAAACAGGCACACAAAGCAAAAGTCCCCAGAGCTGTACCTGAAACATTCAGCTAGACTCTGCCAAGGGGTGGATATGTTCCAGCCCACCAGGACCAGGAGCATTGTATGGAGTATTATGCACAAGGTGGGAAGTCTGAGGCTGAACAGAGAGCAGAGATTAGGCAGCATCCCCTCAGAGACCTGGTGATGTTCTAGGGCTTTAATGTCAGAGTGTTTTTTCACACATGCAAGATACAAAGCTGATTACAGATGCAACAGGGTTCTGCTGTAGCAAGACTATAGCTGATAGTCTTGTATGGGATGTGATTCCTGCTGTAATATTTTGGATTCAAGGCAGGCAATGTGGACATAGTACATTTATCTAAGGGCTTCCAGGGGCTGTAAACATCAGCACTATCTTTCGTAACGATGGCAGTGAGATGTAAATTTTTAACTCGTCCTAGGAAAAAACTGACAGCAGCTCTACAGTGTAAGCTGTCCTCTCCACCAAGCAAGCATGTGGGGAGCTGGGAAGGGACCAGGCAAGAGCCCAGCTCATTTTGCTGCTTCAAAAGGACACTGAAACACAAATCAGCATTTACGAATCTGACACCTCCCATGTTCTAAAAGCATGATCCAGTTCATGGTGATTTATCCAGAGGTAAATACAACATCCAAAAGAATAGCACATGAAAAACTTTAGCTACCCTGGAAAGCTGAACTTAATAGTACCCTGTGGCTTTGTTTTGTTGCTAAGTAGTATGGTCACCAGCACTGTGCAGAACAAAATACTGACGTACCAGCAAATACAGACTGGGACTTTTCTTCCTCCCAGCTGAACACAGTGCCTCAGGTCTATGCCGCACCAGTATTAAGCCCACGTAGGTGATGGTGAAGCAAGTAACCAATCCCTTCCTGGCTTCACAGCTGAACAAAGGCACTTCCTCCTCAACAGTAGGATTCAGGAGCACCTGATTTGTCTTGCAAGAGCTATTTCCCTCCCATGCTGACAGCAGGAATGAAGGTGAACTTGAAAAGCTGGGGAACAATCTTTTGTGCTACGTTATTTGTTTTATAGGGTGGAGTAATTCACTCCTTGTGTATTTGAAAAACTTTTAGCAGAAAGGGACAGAACTGTAGCTATGGGTTCCAGCTAAGTATTGTATGGCAGTAATAATAATAATAATGTATTGCATTACTTATTATGGCAATTGTATAAATTAAATGCATGGTGTTTCCATGCATGGGCAAACAACCTTTGGGACCACTTCTAAGAAATCCACAGGAAGTAAGAAAGGAAAGAAAGGGCATATATGCTCTATAGCAGTCAACACACTTGCCATTTCCAAATGGAACTACACTACATATTAGATACAATTTTCAGGGCTCAACAAGAAGTAGCCCCCTACTGATTGAAGCATTGATATTACCGACTGTAAGGTAGTAATATCAAGGAGGTATCAAGTAAGTACAAAGAGATTGTTATTTCCTAAACCTTAATAGCTTTCTTAAGCCATTTTTATAAAGCATTAAGTAGCCACTTCTCACTCATAGGGATGAACATGAATCACAACTGCAGCTAAGAGAAAAAGTCTTACGGGAAGGAAGGCAGCTGATTATCAATAGTCCTTTAAGTCCTAATAAAAGACCAAGAACTGGTTTCCTCATCCCACCTCTGGGTCTGTTCCAGAAGACCACACGTTCAAACCAACACAAGCGAAATGCTGGCAAAACCAAGAGAGTAAATCACAGCAGTGGGAGATCAAACTACAAAGGGGTTTTCTTTTCCTCCACAGGGACCATTAGCTATATCACGTTAGTCTCCAGCCTAAGTCATCAATTCACCTTCATCATATTAGACACAATCATCTGTCAACAGCTGAGCACAGCTCTTGCAGGGAACACACTGCAAGGTAATGGAGAGAGAAGCGTTCATAATTCAAAAGGCAGGTTCAGTGTGTGCTTCTCCGGATCAAAGAGCGCAGATACTTTTCTCTTTACCGTGGCCCTGCAAATTCCAATTGATCTCAAACCAACTTGCATTTTCTAAATGTTGCTGCTGAGTTTGAACTTCAGTGAAAAATGCATTTGCTAGAAATGAAAGTTGCCAATTAAAATCAGTCTGTTTATGTTGCTTTGGGGAGCTATGGGGAAGAGAGAGAGAGAAAGGAAAACCAAATAATTCATTAAGTGATCTATATTGTGCCAGTACAGTTGGCAATTATAATTATCCTAATAAGACTTTCTCACTTATATAAGCCCTTCCATTCAGGGATCTCAAAACACTTTGCAACCATTAATGATGTTAGCTTCATAACATTCCTGACCTCGTTTACAGGGGAGGGAATTGAGGAAAAGAGAGAAAACACCATTTTCTATAACAGATAGCTTTCACTTTGGGGGAGGGAATTGAGGAAAAGAGAGAAAACAACACCATTTTCTGTAACAGATAGCTTTTCACTTAACTGCCTGTAAAGTTTATACCTGAAACTAAATCACACTTAAAAATCAGGGTCAGTTTTGGGCTCTTGAGCCAGTAGCAGTCCTTGACTCACATTATGAGTGCAAAAAACCATAACCCAAAAAGGCTAGTGAGAATTGCGTGAGCAGGGAAGGCCCATCTACAAACCTTTGACAAAGAGCCTTGGGTCATTGAAATTTATCACCCTGGAAATGTGGCAGCCTCAAGGAGAGAGCTTTTGCCTCAGGTCCTCACACAAAACCGTTCCTCCTTCTCTCTCAAACAGTACTCACATGTGGGATGTTATCAGTGTCCACTTCTCCAAATCCATGGGTCCTGGTTTTGGCTCCTTCTCTGAAAGGAAAAATGAAATAGAAGCAACATGAAAACCTGGGAAAAGAAAAGAAAAAACAAACGGGACCAAATAGTTGAATATATTGTTTGTATGCACGTAGGAGAAAGCAGGACTTGAGTAGCAAGCCACCATGGATTTCTCAAGAACAAATTGTATCAAACCAATATAATTTCTTCCTATGAGAGGGCGACAGGTTCTGTAGGTAGAAGAATAGTAGCAGATGCCATGTATCCCGACTTCAGGCATTGCTGAATTAAGGAAGCATGGGGGGTTCACACTGCAGGGAGAATGCAAAAGTGGTTGGAAAGAAGCACTTGGAAAGCAGTTATCAATGTTTCAGCATCAAAATAGCAGTGTAGACCTGTGCATTCCACAGGGAGCTGCCCTGGGTCTAGGACTATTCAATACTTCCACTAATGATCTGGATGATAAAACAGAGAGCATGCTCATTAAGTCTGCAGATGATGCCAACTGAGGAAGAGCAATACATCCTTTGGAGAACAGACCTGGAATTGAAAATGATTTAACAAATGAGAGTTCTAGCCCCAATCACCAGAACGCTCTTTAACAGGACTGAGGGCTCATTTTGCCTGTGAGGTACATGAAATAATTCTCCTGCTCTCTTCAGCAGGGAGAAGATCTTGCTGAAGCACCACAATTGGGCTCTGCATTAACTGCCTGTAAAGTTTATACCTGAAACTAAATCACACTTAAAAATCAGGGTCAGTTTTGGGCTCTTGAGCCAGTAGCAGTCCTTGACTCACATTATGAGTGCAAAAAACCATAACCCAAAAAGGCTAGTGAGAATTGCGTGAGCAGGGAAGGCCCATCTACAAACCTTTGACAAAGAGCCTTGGGTCATTGAAATTTATCACCCTGGAAATGTGGCAGCCTCAAGGAGAGAGCTTTTGCCTCAGGTCCTCACACAAAACCGTTCCTCCTTCTCTCTCAAACAGTACTCACATGTGGGATGTTACCAGTGTCCACTTCTCCAAATCCATGGGTCCTGGTTTTGGCTCCTTCTCTGAAAGGAAAAATGAAATAGAAGCAACATGAAAACCTGGGAAAAGAAAAGAAAAAACAAACGGGACCAAATAGTTGAATATATTGTTTGTATGCACGTAGGAGAAAGCAGGACTTGAGTAGCAAGCCACCATGGATTTCTCAAGAACAAATTGTATCAAACCAATATAATTTCTTCCTATGAGAGGGCGACAGGTTCTGTAGGTAGAAGAATAGTAGCAGATGCCATGTATCCCGACTTCAGGCATTGCTGAATTAAGGAAGCATGGGGGGTTCACACTGCAGGGAGAATGCAAAAGTGGTTGGAAAGAAGCACTTGGAAAGCAGTTATCAATGTTTCAGCATCAAAATAGCAGTGTAGACCTGTGCATTCCACAGGGAGCTGCCCTGGGTCTAGGACTATTCAATACTTCCACTAATGATCTGGATGATAAAACAGAGAGCATGCTCATTAAGTCTGCAGATGATGCCAACTGAGGAAGAGCAATACATCCTTTGGAGAACAGACCTGGAATTGAAAATGATTTAACAAATGAGAGTTCTAGCCCCAATCACCAGAACGCTCTTTAACAGGACTGAGGGCTCATTTTGCCTGTGAGGTACATGAAATAATTCTCCTGCTCTCTTCAGCAGGGAGAAGATCTTGCTGAAGCACCACAATTGGGCTCTGCATTTCTAGAAAATCAGATGCCATCTGGGAAGAGTTTAAAGTGGAGCACTAAACAAGATCAGAGGTCCAGAAAACAAAATTTATGTGGAAAGGACTGCAAGAATTTAAATAGTTTACCCTAAAAGGGGAAAACTGAGACAGGACCAAATAACCATCTTCAGCTATTGTAAAAATTCTGTTTTCTACTTTTGTGATGGACGGGATAAGGCCGTTCAGAGGAGGGCTCAAAATGAGACAAGACAAGCCATGACAAGAGAGGCTCTCGCACTGGACTAGCACAGTAACTATTAACCCATCAACCCATTCCCCACTGGGCCCCCTGGGGAGAATCTAAGTTCCTCTCCATGGACTATACAGGGCACCTAGTGAGATCAGCCTTATTCAGCTAAAGTTGGCCTATAGAAGTAATTCCCCTGTGATGTATCCGTAAACCCATTTGGGCCTGCTATAGGGGTGGTGTTGGATGAAAAAGGCCAGCAGGCTTGTGAAGCAGGTTGGGACAAGACAAGGTTCAAAAAGAAGGGACAACTGCAGCTCCCATATGAGACCTGAAAGGAGAATCCAGGCGACAAAGAGCAGGGGGATTTTTCCAGGCATGTCACAGGAAGCTGGGCACCTGTTGAGAGGCACTGGGGACAGGGACACAAAGACAACACGAACAACAAAACTGCCCAGTCAGTCTGGAAAGCCCCAGGATCAGAAATACTACCATCCAGCACTGAAACCAGCTGCATTCATTTCTGCTGTGGCGCAGGAGAAACTGAGGCAGGACATGGCTTAGCCCTTCCAGCACCATTAATCTGAGGTCTCTAAAGAAACTACAGAAAACTGTTTACATTGGTAGCCTAAATTATAGAGTTTAACAGAATAAGGACGTTACTGTTAAGGCAGGGAGGAGCTTGTTGGGGTTTCCAAAACTTTTCTTCTGCAAAAAGAAAATAATTTTATCATTGCAGACCACTTGTAAATCTGCTAGAGAGAAGACAAATCCTACAAATTCTCCTGTGTGTGGCTCTTCTCCATCCATTCTTCTAAAAATGAAATTAATGTTCTTGCTCACATCATTGAAATTCCCTACATAACCAGATAGCCAAATAATGTTAATACTAATTTTAATTCTGAAAAGCATACAAAAAAGGGGAAATTTTCTCATTATTAATGGAAGAAAAAGTCTATTTAGCATATCTAAATGAAAAGTGTAAGATCTATAACCCGTACAATAGCAATCACCAAAAAGCTACAAGATGGAATTATTCTCCCAGGGCTTTTATCAGGTAGTTATCATAAGTTAAATGTGAAATCCACCTCAAAATCACTCAGAGAATTCAGTATTCACACACTTCTCTACTGTAAATAATCCCCTATGCAACAGTAAAAGTTCTCTGTTTATGACTCCATAACTCTGGTTGTGTCAGCAATTAGCACTTGAAGTTATAGCACTGTGCTACATTTTCTAAGAGTTAGAAGAAGTTATGCACTGCAGGCAGCCAGACTGCTGCCCACTTTGCCAGGGAGGGCAGAACAGGGGACAGCAGGGAAAGTGAGCAGTATTGCTGGCCTCCGGGACTCACGGACACCCTGTGAAGGGGATGTGGACCACTCACACTTAGCACTTCCTCAGCTGCAAGAGGTTCCTACTGACCTCAAATGAAATAAAGGCACGAATCATAGAATTGTAGAATCCCATGGGGTTGGAAGGGACCTCTGGAGATCATCTGGTCCAACCTCCCCGCCAAAGAAGGTCCACCCAGAGCAGGTTGCACAGGAACGTGTCCAGGAGGGGTTTGAATGTCTCCAGAGAAGGAGACTCCACCACCTCCCTGGGCAGCCTCTTCCAGGGCTCTGCCACCCTCACAGGAAAGAGGTTCCTCCTCACATTTAGGTGGAACTTCTTATACTCAAGTTTGTGCCCATTTCCTCTTGTCCTGTCACTGGGCACCACTGAAAAAAGACCACCCCTGTCCTCCTGACACCCTCCCTTTAAGTATTTATAAGCATTGATTAGATGCCCCCTAAGTCTTCTCTTCTCAAAACTAAAAAGTCCCAAGTCCCTCAGCCTCTCCTCGTAAGAGAGATGCTCCAGGCCCCTCATCATCTTTGTGGCCCTCGGCTGTACCCTCTCCAGCAGTTCCCTAACTGCTTCCCACACAGAAAACACCGCTGTACACTTCAGGAGAATTAAAATAGAGACTTCCCTGTGCAAGTTTAAAAGCAGCAAAGTCTGTCCCACAGTAATACCTTTGTCAGAGGGAGATGGCATTTTACTCTTTCTATTTCAAAAATTCTCTTAATTAGGAATTACAATGGGATTTTCTTCGTGGAGAAGCCATTTTAATTACTCCGAACACTCACTGCAGGGAATTAGTGAGTATTCTCCTGCCTCATACCCATGACAGGAGAAGAACAATGTGTCAGGTCACTAAAAATACAGTGGTATTAATCCACTGGTCTTCTACAAATAAGGGAGGGCCCACATAACATCCAGGGAACTCCAAAGTGCCAAATAACCTCCTTCCTCTATTTAGCTCTTGCAACACTGGCTTTTGCTCTTGGCAAATCAGTATCTTCAAGAGGCAGCACGCAGCATGAGAGGGGACAGGAGCAAATCTTCATTCATTCCCTGCCTGTTTCTGCTTTTTACCCATAGCAATTTTGCTATCCTCCTGGACTCTGGTTCTGTTGCAGGCAGCACGCTGGGGAATAAGGTGAGCAATTGCATATGATCTAAAACTTGTCTGATCCCTCCATGTCCAGCACTAAGCTATATTTCCTAAGAGATGAATTTTGAAGGCGATATATTTTTGTGTGGCCAAATTTTAATCTATCTGGCCATGTTAAAATCATAGAAGTGGAGAAAAAATGGTACTTTGGAAAGCATATAAAAGGTCAGCCCCCACAGACAAACTCAAGTCTTCTCACAATGGAGCCAGACGTAAAACTCAGTAAATAAGAATATCTGAATAGGAACAGACATGAGTGCTAACTCCAAAGGTGGTCCCATGTATAGGAACCATCCTCCAAAATTTGTTAATTGCATTAGCAGACAATACAACACGAGTGTAGCAGGACAGATGCACTGATACCCTTGGACAGGTTTGCAGGGTGCGGGCAATGCAGAACACCTGTAAGATTCAGCTTTGCTCTATGGGACAGACTGAAGCAGTTCCAATCATTTAATGCCATAAATTTACCAAAGAAACCAGAGGAGTGGAAAATACAAGAGAGTGTGTTGGGTAGATAACACATATCTATTATTTACTTCTAAAAAGTTCAGTAGTCTGACACCAGGAGTCTGCATTAAATAAATGTGTTTCTTTCCATATTCATGAATGCAATTGCTATTTTCATCACACTAATGATATTAATTCATTACTACTGCACAGTGTCTGTGTATATTCTCATGAACTGATTGTTATTTGTAACTAAATTAGCAATAACAGGCATATGAAATCCCAGAACTTGTTACAATAACCCTGTTTGGAGTAGACACTGTTATCCTTCTTTAGGGATATTCTCAGATGTAAGAGTCTAAACTCCATTTCCAAACATGTCTGTGGCTGTCATTAATTAGGCACTTCTGCAAGAAGTCAACAGGAACAAGGGTTCAGGTGGAAGCTAGCCAGGTAAATATGGGCTGCACGGTCTATTTTAAAGCTGTTTAGCTTATTGTCACGGGAAACACAAACTTTGGTAAGAAAGCCACAGCTGAAACCTAAAAGCTTAAGCAAATCTTGCTGGTCTCTAACCAAACACCCAGGGAGAACATTTCAGTTACCAGCAGTTCCTTAACCCAGCACACAAAGACATAAAAAGACCCAGGAGATAAGGCTACGTAAATTCAGGCCACATGAAGCACTATTTTCTTTTAATAGTGAGGAGTAATTAACCATTGAAACAATTGGGCGAGGGACTTGATAGACGCACCTGATGTCTTTAAAGCTAGGCAGGACATCTGCCTTTTAAAAGCTCTGTGGTAACTCAGAAAAGGTCATAATCTTAACACAGGATAAAATACTATGGGCTGTTTTATTCATGAGGTCAGTCTAAGACCATGGGGCAGCACTGTTATGAGCTGTAATGTATGAGATTGTATGAAGCCCTTTGGTTCTCCAGCAACTGGTCCTCCTCTCACAACATATTAAGCGTGTTGAATATTTATTTAAAAGGCCTCAGATTTTCTGAAGAAGCCCAAACCACCCCCTTTGCATATTCACAGCTGATTTTACAAACCACAAGGCCAGATCTTTAGCTAGAATAAATCAGTGCAGTTCCACTAAAGGAACTGGAGTTTGATCAGTTGTCATGAGATGAAAAATCTGAGTCCTTTATATCTATATATTCTATAGAATCTATATATTTCCCAGTTTTCCCACATTACTCACCTAAATCTCCCTTTGATTTCCATCTAAGGCTAATGGCTGTGAACAGACATCTCTGCATCTTCAGCACGGTGTTCTGTACTTTCTTTAGTATTTTCTTGATAATTCTTTTTATCCAGATTTTGTCGCGTGTACACCTTGTTTCAGCATGTTTTGTCAGTGCTTAAAGGGAATAATCAAACCTAGAGCTAATCAGCAAATAAATAGACGTAGTGAGGTTATGGCAACAGGATAATCTGGATTAGCACTTCAGGAAGACAGAATGAATACAAATGGGCACTCACCGGGCAGGTTTCACTATGAAGCCAAGAGTGCCATGTTAAGCAAGGACAGGGGAGCTCTTAATGCTTTCCTTTCTAACCAGAGATCTTCGGGAAAATACAACACTGCATAGTAGAAACTTAATATTTATACAACAATAACTATTTATACAACAAGTGAATTCAATAGGAATGATCATAATATTGTTTTAAGAGTTTACTTCCCATTGCTAAAGGTCTGTAAGCATAGGGTAAAGCACACATAACTGTATACAATGTGCAACGCATACACTGCATGCAATTCTGCCATCAGAGAATAATCCAAGTGGGAAGGGGCCTCTGGAGGTCATCCCCTGCTCAGAGGGGACCAAACCTGGATCTGATTGCTCAGTGCCTTTTCCACCCAAATTCTCAAAACTTGCAACAATGGAAATTGCACCAAACTAGGACAACCAGGACCAAACCTTCTACCCAACAAGAATCGCTCTTGTTGCAACCTGTGCCTGCTGCCACTTGTCCTGCTTCTGTGCACCCATAGGACCAGGCTACCACCTCTACAATGATCCCCCTTCAGTAGTGAAGGTCTGCAGTTAGTTCCCCCCATACCCAAAGCCTTCTCTCCTCCAGGCTCAACAAGCCTGTCCCCATTTCCCTGGCTTGTGTGCTCCAACTGCCAAACACCTTTACGGTCCTCTATTGGACTCACTCCAGCTTGTCAGCATCTCTCTTGCAGCCTCCAAACCAGACGTGCTCCAATATGGACCAACCCCTGTGGTACTTGAAAAGGAGGGCTGGAATGGAAAGCATCAAACACCCAACTACTGTCTTTTGAAATCCTCATGATCTTTCATTGTTAATGGTCAAAACCAAAGCTCACCAGTCCAACCCAACAAAAGCTGAGATATTAAAATAATTTCTGCCAGTCCTAAGCAATTGCCATCTGCATTTTCAAGCCTTATGGCCCATCTTTCTGCTTGCATGGGAGTGAAAATAGCTTTTGCCACATGCTGAAGGATTGAACATAAAGAATTTATGGGCTCAAGGGAGAAATGTATGACCATTCAAAATCCTTTTCAGAGTTTTTTAGCATCTCCCCCATACTGAAACCAGAGGGTTTTCAGCCTGACGGTGCCCAAGCTATAGCAGAAGGATGTGGCCACACTCTGAGAAGTGTGTCCCAAAGCAATGTGTTGCTTTCTGCAGCTGTCACTCATAAAATCAATACAGAGCCTGCCACTTCCATGTGGGAATGTGTAGGTTGGGGTAGACTCCACAATAGCAAGTAATGAATCCTTTCTTGTGCTAGAAAAGGGCTCGGGCAAAAGTGAATTCATTTCAAAGGAATGAATTGTTAACTATTCTCTTAAAAAGAAGATTCATTTGGCTACAGGGAAGGAGTGGGGTTGTTCACCCAAAGGATCCAACAGGATTTTTTTGTTAGGTGCCAGACATTTGGACCTGTTCAGAGATACTTTGTAATTCCACAGTGCCAGTACAGGGAAGAGGGACTCTCTAGTGCCACATCTTCATCTAGTGCCAAGAGGAGACTCCTTTGGCAAATGTCCTCTCCCCTTTAATTTCACAGCTGATCCGGGGATGTGAAAAACCACTATATGGGAAGAAAACCTGAGGCACTGAAGGACTCTTTGAACTAATGGAAAAAGGCAGAAAAACAATCTGGAGTTTGAAACAGCAATTTCAAACTGCAAATAGACACATCTTTAGAAGTTATGTATTTACCATAAGAAACAACTGACGTAAGCACTGGTCTTCCCATTTTTTCCAATTAGTAACCATCATCTTGCAAAACACACAGTAGCACAACACAGCACATTACAGAGCTACAGCCTTCCTATAGCCTGACTGTTTTTTAATTACAGAGAAAGGATTCACTCTACTCTACCCAGATGTTCTCAAAGTTGACAACCTCTCTGGCGGTAGCATAAAAAGTGGGAAGAATATCCTTACATCTGCAGATTTCCATGCAGGAACCAAAACAACTAGTAGAAATGTTACAAAATGAGTGCATTTCTTCACATTTCACAGGCAAGAGAGGGAAGGAGAAAGAGAAAAAATAAGCACTTCTGGTGCACTAAGCGATCATTTATCTTTGTTCCCTAGTAGCCTTTGTGAATGCAATTGCTCTACTGAACTTGGCACATTGCCTGTAACATTCGAGGACTTTGCTGCCTTAGCAAAGTGTCTCTCCTGAATTCATTCCATTCACAGGTTGTTGCCGAACAAAGGAGACTGTCCTTTTTTATTTTTGTCATCTATGGAAGCTTACGGGGATAATAGGTGCAGAGCCCCTAGCCCTTGAAAAAAGCCTTTGTAAATAACTTCCACCCTCCACTTTGGAAATACCATAGTTACAATTTTGATACTGCCATAATGGTATTTGTATCTAGTTTTTAAATTAAAAAAAAAAAGAAAAAAGTTTGGGTGCAAAGCATTGTTTTTGCTTGATGTCCTAATAAAACCTGAAGTCTTAATGCATGGGCTGGTGCTGACATAACCATGTCAAGGCATGGCTAACAGCACTGCTGGAGTTCAAGACTCTCATCATGTCAAAGAGAAAAAATTCCCAGACTGGCTTTCCCTTCTCCACCACATACCTAATTGAGGGCATTGTATTCAGCAACAATACACTCAAATCTGTGTGCTTGATCTCCCTCTGCTTCCCCTGTGCTGCTGGCTGCCGCAAGTAACTGAACGTACTTATTATCCCTATTATCCTTTTAAAGCTCAACTCCTCTATATCACAAAAAACATGTGGAGAAAGATTTAGACTGTGCCTCCCCTTTCCTGCACGACAAAAAGAGCTTGGCCATGTTTCACCTTGGAGGAACCCCATTCCCTGCATGGCCACCCCTGAGGACAGAGCAGCTCCTCTGCACTCATGGCCAAACAGCCTTCCCTCCTGTCACGTTGACTCTCATGGCCAAACAGCCTTCCCTCCTGTCACCCTGATGAACGTTGACTTTTTTGACTTTTCTACCTGATCTCCAGGAGATGGCTTCTTATCAGAGGGAAAAGGTACTGAGAGAAGACGGCTGAATTATTGTTGAAAGAGCTCTGCAAACAAAGCCCTAATTCTCAGCTGGCATAAACCATTGTGATTGAAGTGAAGAGAACCACCGTTATTAACATCAGCGAGGCTCTAGGCCATCAATATCTGAATTCCCCCCTTTTATCTAAGCTGCCTCGACACACAGAGAAGAAAAATATTATTATTCTCAATATGCATCAAAATTATTTATCTTCCCGGAACATTCTCCTCTCTCCCCCAGGAAGCAGTTGAGTATTTAAACTTCATTGAAAGCAGCAGAGGAGGCCTGGACTCAGTTGCTGGCTCTCCAGGACAAGCACTTTCCCTCTCCGCAGACCAGATAATTCCCTCGTGAAATGGGGATGCTCCTGGCACCATGAGGCACACTGAAACATCCCACTGCCTTTTCAGGCTGAAGAAACCCCGAGCATCATCCCTGCTCCTGGCACCATGAGGCACACTGAAACATCTCACTGCCTGAAGAAACCCCGGGCATCATCCCTACTGCTGTTCCTACTAGTAACATGTCCAGTCAACTGCACCCTGACCATTTGGCTGCTGTGTTCAACGTGGCACATGGATTCATCAGGTCAGACACATCTGGAGGATGGTACATTCTACTGGACGTCTCTTATATACACAAAGCTAAAAAGAAAAGTGGATCCGCTGCATTTCTTTTAAAATCTTTTAAGCTTATTCCTAGACACTGAAGAGAAGTACTCCCTTCAGGTTTAAATTAATGAGCGGAGTTGGTACTAGCTGAAATAAGATCAAGAAACGTAGGAAAGCCTTTGATGTTGCAAAATAGACTAACTATTGCTGTTTATCTAAGTACTCGGTAAATTACACTTCATAAGAAAGTATGTCCTTTAGTCAGAGCTACTTTGCATAGGCAGATGGATTTTGTTTCATTTTGCTTAGCCTTTGTGTTTAAAAACTTTTTCTAGTTTTCTTTTTATTTTAATTGTTTGTAGGGATGTTAGTGGGAGACACTTGGAGAAAGGCACTTTAAAGGAATCTCAATAAGGGAATGAAAAAGGTTATTTCTTTCTTCTTACACTTCTAAGCCATACTTTGGGGCACTCGTGGTGCTGTTTTGGAGTCAGGAGAATGCAGGTAAAACACAGTCCTCTGCACACCATCAAAATACTGGATATCCAAGTCAGCTGTGACAATATTTCCACAGGACAGCAACAGGGGTGAGAAGAACAGTTCTGATCACAAATGAAGACCATACACTGGTCTTTTAGAAAAGAAAATTTATCCCCATCTTTGTACTACACTCCAGAGGTCACACTAAAGAAAAGGCTGTGTGGATTCAGAGACTAAAATGAAATGCATCCCAAAGACAGTCCTCTTCAGCTGCTATTATTGTGGACTAAAACTACATAGATTCAAGAACTGTAACTGAGATGAAGATGAGCTTGCCCATGTAACTGCTGGGCACTAAAGGGCCTCTGGGCACAGCTAAGGAGCCATGTAAACATCCACTCATTTCAGTCACACTTTGCATTAAACCCATATGCTTCTCTAGACAGGCTTGTTTTGGAGGTCACCTTAAAATAAGACACAAAACACTGCATTTGAAAATGTTTTGGTGTCCATTGTCACTGTGGTAATTTTAATGTGATCACCTGGTGTGTGGTTAGCACTTCTTTCAGCTCCCTGCTAACGCGATGCGATAGATAGCACAACTCCAAAATACAAGCGGTATGACAAGTTTTCAAAATTGTCTAAATATATAGCTAGCCCACCGGCTGTTTATTGCAGCATGTCAAATTTCATCTCTCCATGAGACAGAATTTCCCCCTTCAAAAAAGGAAAAACAGAACAAACACTAATAGTTTTAAAGAAGAAAAAACCACACACACAAAATGAAAGACAAACACCCTTTCCCAGCACTTTCCATTACGGTGAAGTTACCTTTGTAGCACAGATGCAGGGATGTGGAAACGACTTGTGAGGACAGGGAATATTTCCCCTCCCGGCCTCCAGCTGCCAGTCAGCCGGCTGTGCAGATTGCCCTCAGGAGGGAGCAGACCAGGGGGTTTATGACTGAACATCACTCTTCTCCAACACCCAGTTGCCTTGAGACAGGAGTTTTCAAGACCTTATGATCCTTCTTCATACCCTTCTCCCAAATTCCTACAGCGGGAAGCACGCACACCTCCAGAGCAGGCAGGTAATATTGACTTCAGCACCAATCCCAGTTATACGGATATAAAGAGGAACCATGCAGAAGCTTTGCTGGAACTGCAGCTTTCCTACGTGCAAATGAAGAGCTCATCTCCCAAGTGCAGAGGCACGTCAAAACACACGTAAGAGACGGATGTTTACAAGGCCTTAAAGTCCAGGGGGTGGGTCCCACCTGAGATCTTTTTTGGCTGCTTAGTGAGCTCCAAACTGGATAAAAATTTAAGAATACACATATAGAATCATAGAACCATTCAGGTTGGAAGAGACCCTTGGGATCATCGAGTCCAACCATCTACCCTACTCTACAAAGTCCTCCCCTACACCCTATCCCTCAGTACCACATCTAAACATCCCTTAAACACATCCAGGGATGGTGACTCAACCACCTCCCTGGGCAGCCTATTCCAATGCCCGACCACTCTTTCTGTGAAAAATTCCTTCCTAATATATACGCATGTTAAAACGCATCTACATATACAAACCTGAAAATTTATGGCTGTATTTTGTCTTATCATTAATTCAGATTAATAACACCTCGCGGCCTTCTTATATTCAGCCATCTGCCTGCACCCACCGTGTCTCAGGCTTCAACATTCAGCTCGTGCATGGAAGAACAAGCTTTCAGCCCATTTCAGCCTCCCTTCCCAGCGCCTCCCTGCCTGCATTTTTTCCACCCCAAGCCACTAGAAGGCACAATGCCCCAAAGAATAACCTCAAACCAGCACTCTCCACTGGCAGGATGCAACAACACACAAGGGGGCTTGAGTGGATGCAGCGTGCAGCTCCAGGCTCACCTTGGACCATAGGAGTTTAGCAAGTCACGACTTCTCATGTCATGAGCCTGCAACGGAACTGCATGGGAAAGATTACTTCCACACCTTCCTTCTCAAGATATTTGCTAAAAATCCTGTCTAAAACACATCAAAGGACACAACTGGATTGGGCACCGAATGAACGAATACAGTCTAGTGCATTTGTGACCGTACTCTGACATACAGATTGACATCAGGAGAAGATCAGCAGCATTTCAATGTCCACATCACTGCCCATGTATAAAAAGATTCAGGAAACCTATCTTCAGTCTGTGATGAAATTAATCTCCAGAGCAGCAAGGAACTCTATTCCCTTTAACCTCAATGCAGTCAACTACGCAAAGAATGTTTTCTACCGTATATGCATTGTTCAAATATTCCTGCTCTGTTTCTTTCCCTTGTGGACGACACTTTCCCCCCCTAAATTAATTAGCTTTCATTGGATAAATCAATATTCTTCTGAACAAGAAAAAAAGAGCTAAAAATGTATACTGCGCAGAAAATACAGTACAAATGTACTGAATAGCCTAAAGATAATGATACGTCCAGAGACTGTGGTCATTTGAAAACCCTGAAATGCAGTTTTGAAAATTGCTTTACCAAGTTAATAAAAAGAGAAGCACTGAGAAAACGCAAAGATACGTATCTGTTAAGTTCTTTTCTCTATTTTTCCCAATTGCTGAAGGTTAGAGCTATGTCTTATTTGCCAATAAAAAATTTTCTAGGACAATTCAGGTACACATCACAGAGCAGTTATCCAAATGATCATAGCCAAATGAGACATCTCTGAAATAGACTCTCAAATGTCTAACTAATAGATTTAGTATTATAAGTAAGTACTAGCTTCCAGCAATTCAAAAAACATCTGAATGAGTTTTCCATCCAGAAGTAAAAAATATTTACCCCTCTGCAAAGACAGGCTAAGGTGGTATACGCTGAATCAGGACATGAAGTGTCTAACAAAACAGAGCCTCATTTATGCCTGCCCTGAAGAAGGCACAGAGCAGAAAGACAAACTAGGTGCAGGGTGGAGAATGACACAGAAGCTAACTGTCCTTGAGCGCCCGACACTGGGGACAGTGGACAGCTTTGCTCAGGGAAAGCTCCCCTTGGAGTTTACCAGCCCACAGAGCAGACAGAAGGGCTGCCGGGTCATTGTCCTCCAGGCTTGTCTTTTGCCCCAAAACACTTCTCTTGTAAGATCCTTCCACTCAGAAAAGCACAAGGTGCTTTCCAGATCTGTGGAGAAAGCAAAAGCATAAATGTATTTTCTATCCTCATTATTCCAGCCCTTTATAGCCTTAAAGGAGAGAGCTTATTTCACACAGCTATGATTTTACAAAACCCTGGCCAGTCTCAAAAGGAAAATAACACCAATCAATATTATCCAAAATAATATCCAACCTCTATAGAAAAACAACTGCATGAACTACATAAAATCACAGACACGTTTATCTGCCTTGCTCATGTGTTGTTGGAACAGCCCTTGAAAATTCCCATTGAAATATAAAGAAATAGAGGAAGGGAATGTTGTTGTATTAAAGACTGCACTTTATTGCAGTCTTTATTGCTTTATTTATAAAGACTGTATTCAGCACTTTCTGTAACTCCTAAGTAGGGCTATCTCTAACAGGAATTTCCCAGTATAATATGAAAGGGGGCAGAATTCCCAGTTTGCACTGGGGTGAGAAGCACACTTGAGGACAGACTGTGTTTCCCTCCAGCACTGAGGTCTGGCTCTGCCTGGCACAATCATTGCCAGTCTCCAGAAGCAGCACATCACCTTCTGCACAGCCGAGGAAGTCTCGTGCAGCAGGAAGCAGAAGTGCAGGTCCTTTGGCATACGATTTCCCACTACGGAGGATCAAGAGCCTCCATGGCACACAGTGGCACACAGTGTCACCATCCTCTGCCCCGGCAGCAAAGAGCCCTGAGCCAGGCAGATCCCAGTCCCATGCTTTGGCAGCAGCCTGCTGCCACCGAGGGCTCTTTCTCAGACACAGCCTATATGTTTGACATATTTCGCCTCTCAACTCCTTACTCAGATGTTTCCCTCTTGGATATATTTTTCCAATGCTATTTGACCCTTGCCAGCTGGTGCAGTATAGCTTTTTTCACAGGATCTTGCTGGCAGGCTAAGTCCACCGCCTAGCTCCATCCTTAAGAGCTTCTCTGACCTCCAAGGGATGAGGAGGACTCTGCTGATAGCTTTCTGACTCAGACTGCACGTTTCTGGGCAGGCCACATGCCTGCACTGCACTGTACAGGTCTGCCAATCGCATACACACCACATCTGTCTCTGCAGGATTTATTCCTCCCCTTCGCTGGTACGCCAGCCCCTCTGAACGGGTCTGTATATGCTTTAATTTATGCAAAACTCAATCATCAACATGGCTCTGGAGAGTCCTTTCCAAAGGGGAAGGTGTTATCATTTCATTCGGAAACAGGGCATAACTTTAACTTTACAACATTTTTTGAAATGACAAGCTGTAGTGCTACCAAGCTCCAGCAGGTCCCATTAAAAATGACTACCACTTGTGAGAGCTCCAGATATCACAGGCTTTGTCCCCAGATCACCCTGCTCATCTTTACTACAGTAGTTCTTGCAACCTCCCCAGGCTGACAAACCTGCCGCTGCTCAGTTATAGCAATTTTTTTTATGATCTCATTTCACTCCAGCACATATCGATGCTACTCTACTGTAATCACAGGGATTAAGACAGGGGTAAACTCAGTTTTTTTTCCTGGATTTGTTTATTGATGTTCTTTTTGAAACCTACTGCCATGTGGAAGTTTTACTACCTCTAAACTTTTAAGCATAGCTGTGATGGCAACACAGCTTGCAAGGTCTCAGAGTCCCTGCATAAATGGGATAGGATTTACTGAACCACACTGCCCATGTTAATAACCCAAGAGCCAATTAACAATCTAATAAGAGTCCTAGTAAGTACAAGCAACTCCCATGTCCAGCTATGCCATGAGCCTAACACATTTGCATTCTTCTGTTCTCTGGCCTTTACCTCTAGTACAAGCCAGAGCATCTTCTTAGTGACTCTTGGTAACATAGAATTATAGCTTTGGTTGGAAGAGACCTTTAAGATCATCAAGTCCAACCATTAACCTAGCACTGCCAATTTACCAACTAAACCCTGTCCCACTGCACTACATCTACACATCTTTTAAATACCTCCAGGGATGGCAACTCAATCACTTCCCTGGGCAGCCTGTTCCAATGCTTGACAACCCTTTCAGTGAAGAAATCATTATATATATATAGCCAATCTAAACCTTTCCTGGTACAACTTGAAGCCATTTCCTCTTGTCCTATGGCTTGTTACTTGGGAGAAGAGACCAACCTACAACCTCCTTTCAGGTAGTTGTAGAGAATGAGAAGGTCTCCCCTCAGCCTCCTTTTCTCCAGACTAAACAACCCAAGTTCCCTCAGCCCTTCCTCCTAAGACTTGTTCTCCAGACCCCTCACCAGCTTCGTTGCCCTTCTCTGGACCCACTCCAGCACCTCAACGTCTGTCTTGTAGCAAGGGGCCCAAAACTGGACACAGTACTCAAAGTGCTGTCTCACCAGTGCCAAGTACAGGGTGAAGTGAAGGACGATCACTTCCCTAGTTCTGCTGGCCATGCTATTTCTATTACAAGCCAGGATGCTACTGGCCACCTGGGCACGCTGCTGGCTTATATTCAGCCGGCTGTTGACCAACACTCCCAGGTCCTTTTCCACCAGGCAACTTTCCAGCCACTCTTCCCCAAGCCTGTAGTGCTGCAGGAGGTTGTTTTCCATCCACAAAATTTTTGGATGCTATGTGCTCCTGCTTGCCTTCAGCATGCTACCAAGGTTGACAGGACATATAGAGCTCACCTGTTTGTGTATCACTTTAGGACTCCTTGATAGCAATCCTCTACAGCCAGTTTTAAAAAGACAAGGGCAAACACATTTTATCTGATCCCTGTGTCTTATTTAGAGACTACGACTTGGCATTTCAGAGAGAAGAGATCATTTTCTGGACCAGTATTTCTCGTTCTCCATGTGTCTTGGCTGCCCAGCCTACAGAGAGGCCAGAAAGTCTCAAGCACGATGCCTTTCCCTGGAAACTTATCAGCCTATTTCTCTCAAAAGTAATCTCCCTTGGTGAGGTGGGCAGGCCAGCAAACTGCAGTGCAATTGTGAGACTTGCACAAAAGCTCTGCATTCCCTTAATAGTGTTCTGCTATGAAATATCCCCAAATCCTCAAGCATGTACTCAAGGTCATATTTTGGGAGGAGTTTTCTTCCAAATTCCCTACTGTCCTGGTTTCAGCTGGGACAGAGTTAATTTTCTTTCTAGCGTTTCAGTTTTGGTATGAAAGAAATGTCAATAATGCATATTGTTTTAGTTGTTGCCAGGTGATGCTTATATTATTTCAAAGACTTTTTTCAGCTTCCCATTAGAAGCTGAGAAGGAGAATGTTCCTAGACAGAAGGATGGAATGACCAGTGGAACATTCTGTACCACAGATGTCATGCTTGGCATATAAATGGGATTAGCCGGGGGGCAGGTACTTGCAATTGCTGCTCAGGAAAGTACCAATTCACCAGGTGGTGAGAGTGACTTATGTCACTACTGTTATTGTTATTTTCCTTTTCTATTACTGCTCTATTAAAGTGTCTTTATCTCAATGCACACGTTTGTTTTTTTCCTTTCCCTTTCCCCATCCTTTTCTCCCTCTTCTCCCAGCCCTTCTTGGGGAAGAGGGAGAGCTGCATGAGCAGCTTAATGGCCCTAGCTGTCAGCTGGGGTTAAACCAGGACAATAAAGAAGCAGTAGGAAACCAGAGTTTTGTTTTCTTCTTTCTAGAACCTTAAACTTACACTAATTCTAAACCTGAATGACTGATATTTACTTCAAGCTAAATAAATGCATTTTACCCTGTGAACCATCATCCTTATCATAACTTGGTGGAACATTCAACAATTAATAGGAAAATTAAGTCCTCCCTGGCCCCTTTCTGAAGCTCTAATGTTAATTGTAAACCTACTGTAAAACATATTGCACACCGAGCTGAATAAAATCTACTTGTTCCTTCCAATATGATTCTTCAGCCCAGACCTATGTCTTTCCTTAATATTTGCTTTTCAAAATGTTACAGGTTAATGCATGTAACCTAAATTCCAAGGAAACAGCACTCAGGTAACCATTGTGTGCAAAAAATAAAGATCACGGTCTTATTCAAAATTGGTCCCTGCTGTGAGCCAAGCAAAATTTCAGTGGAAAACCATTCTCCTAATTGCTTCTTTTCTGAAACCTGATCTCTATTGTGAACTTTGACCAAAATGTACCAGCACGAATAGTATCTATATGAAAAATAAAGAGTACATATCCAATTCTGTGAAGAATTGTTCCACATTCTAACATCAGGGTAAAAAAACAGAAGAAAACACATACTCTTGGTGATGTCGCCTTTCTGAAACCCTAACCTGACATGTATGAAACTTAACGAAAGCAATCCAGAGTCTACACCAACACTAATACAAACCCATGCTCTCCTGCAGACTTGTTCCCCCTTTCTAAATCTAAAGACCATGAAAGAATTTAAGAGCACCTAATACACTTAGAGCTCCCTTTCTAAGACCGTAAATCTAGTACTACCAAAACAAACAAAACCCAAACCAGAACAATGAAACCCTTCCCATACCCATCCCTAAGGTGACATCAGGTCTTTCTCTCCACTCTTCTTTATAACCAACCGAGCAATTCAGCATTTGCTCCTAGAACCCCTCTTGCTCCAAATCCAGCAGAATCAGAGGAAATCTGCTGTCCTGACCATTTCCTTTGGAAACACCCTGCCCTGTATTAAACGAGCTTGTATAAATCCAACACCTCTACCCATCTCCCTGGACACAGCAGAAGCCATGGAGGATCACCCTCCTGAGTGCTTTCTTCCAGAAAGCCATACTCCAGCTGTCCCTGCCACTGCTGGGAGGGCAGAAAATCATACCCACTTAAGCAGTCAACTGCATTGAAACTATTCTGAGGCCATTTGCTCTGACCAAACACCAGTCACCTTAGTAATCAGTAGGAAACTGCACACCTCATTGCTCTCTTTCTAAATCTTTGGCAAAAAACACATCCAGGTAGGGAGTGTCAACACACAAAAGATATTATATAAATGCATTTGCTTCTACAAGGACTGTTCTTCCTCTAAACAGTTCAATGCATGGATGAAAAATGCTCTGCACACCACTTTCTTTTAAAAATCTTGTTTCTAAATACCTAGAAAACTATATCCACAGAAGTGATATCTGTATCTAAACTAATGGAAAATTATTTCATCTTATTTGGTCATAAAAGAATATATAGAAAACAATCTAATCTGCTTTCATTCCCGCCGCAACCCCAGGAAAAACTACATCTGGGTTGGTAATGCCTCTAACAAAAGCACACAGGTCATTCACTTCCATAAGCTGTTGTTTCTCATGCTATCTTTATAGTCAGCAAGCTCATCATACTCCCTCCCTGTATTTGCCTTTCTGGAGGGGTAACTACCCTTCACCTCTGCCTTCAACTACACCATGATAATCAGTCGCTGAATTGATAGCATTGCAATTCTGAAAACTAAATGTATATCTATAAATATATATTTATATATGTTTGAAATATATGTTTATACATATTCATTTATAATTCCATATAAAGATACATAAAGACATGTAAATATACATAGAAAAGAAAACATCCTTCTTACATTTGGAAATCCTATCTCTAATCCTTAACTCTAGGTAAACAAAGCATAAGCGAACAGTGCTGAGAATTTACTTCACGTAAAGCCATTTTCTCTCACAAATGCCATTTCCTAGCTTAGCTTTTAGGGTCACAAAAAAAATATTGAAAAATTTTGTCCAGTTACCTTCTTTCAAAAATCCCTAGTCTTACCATGGTGGACACATAGGAAACTGGTGTCTGCTGTAACCCTAGAAAAAGTTCGTCTGTCCTCATGCCTCTATGCAACATGACATATTCAGAAGAAAACTACTGTCTTCATTCCTTCCCTTCCGAAATCCTAAATTTACCATGCCTAATCTGAAGTGTCTTGATGACACACACAAATGTCTGTTTTCCATTGCAACACTAATCTTGCAAGATTTACCCTTATACAGATTCAGCCTTAGTTTAGGTTGCTGGACCTATGTGACGCAGTAGGAACTTTTTTCTAAAACCCAGCTTGAATGGAGAATAAACCATGCCAGCCAGGTGCTGCCTCCACCAAAACTGTCCCAAAGCTACTCCATTAATCCTTCCCCCAATAGTCTTTATCCTTTCTCATGCCCTGGTAGCGATTAAGATGACACACCTATTAACACTGCCTTATATTTCTAAAACTTCAAAACCAATATATTTAAAGTTTCTGCTGGTATGTTAAACGTGAGGCAACCATCTCACCTGACACCTGCCCAGTGCAATTTGGAAACTCACACCCAGTATTTGCCATTAAGGAGGAGACAGATAACAGGCCCTCCTAGGAAAGCACACATACATGCACTTGGGAAATTTTAAACAGTCAAAAGTTATTAGTGGTTTTGTAAGTGATAGAGATACTGTTTCTTTTAAAGAGGTCTTTCTTTGATTTACATACTGTACGTGAGATTGAGAAAAATTAGTTTCCTGCATTAGTTTTAAGGCCTTTGTGAGGATAAATACATGGGAATTTGTGTTGCACGTAAGTAATTTATGGTATTCAAATTTCCTGGCAACTCCTTAAAAAGGCTTTAATAATCAAGATTTTTATTTGCTTGGGGTTTTTTTGTCTTCTCCAGAGAGGGCTGAAAGGCCCTGAGAGATCTCATTCTCTGTTCTATTCCTCCCAATTAATTAGATTTAAAAAAAGCACACCATAAAAACAAAAAACCAAACCCTAACTCTTCACAAAATTATTTCATTGTCTTCAGGAATACAATCTGGTTGCAATTGCTCTTGCATGCTCTGTGAATCAGGTATCAAGTGTGTGTTTGAGGAACTGGTTTGCATATGCACATTAATTTTCAAAGGTAATAGGTTCCTATCCCACCCTGGCAAATCTTGTTTGCCAGTCTCAGAGAGGAGCAAAACTTTTGCTAAAAGCTTAAAAATATTTTCCCAGATTAGCAAAGAAAACAGCTGAGAGTTCCCATATAGCTGACTAAGAGCCTATTTTACCATGAGTCTGTGCCTTGTCCTTAGATTTTTGAAGTCAAGGGAGAAAAGGGCTCTATCCTGAGCTTCTTCATGGTTCACAACTCCTGGATGGCTACAAGGAAGGGTCCACTGTAACCTCTTTTTTGTAGTGAGGGCCAGTTTTACACTCTTTCTCCTTTATCCAGCGATTCATATTCATTATGCTTGTAGTAATACTATGTTTTGATGCTTTTGATCCCTTGGGAAGCATTGAAATGAACCACTTCAAAAGTTATTGGGGAAAGAATAATGGAGTGTCCTATCCAGAGAGGCATTTTATATGAGAAACCAGGCTAAAAGAGCAGGAGGAGATTTGGTATGCATTCATATAAAACTTCAAAGCTGAGTTAACAGAGTCTGACTTCAAGACCTCCCTGAATCTTTAGGAAATCTGGATTTAGTTGTTCGAAATTGGGTCTGGTCTCGTAACAGAGAGCTCCAAACCATAGATCTTACCCATCATAAATGTGGGGAAGTTAAATTTACATCTGAGACCTCTTCTCTGTTTAGGAATACGTTGGTTTTCTTTTTTGTATGCTGGCTCATCGAAGCTTGATGGAAACTGGACACAAAACGGTTACACTTAACTGAAGACTAGGCAAAAAGGCAAGCCACTTTATTGACTATATACTCAATTCATATATGAATATTAAATGTGTTTTCCCTCTTTAGCCCTCTTATTTCCACATAGGTTTTGCCAAGGGGCATTGTATATTGGATATTCAGATACATTTCAATTCCATAATGGTTTTGTAGCTGAAGTCATGCATAAAAGGATGGAAAATGTAGCACGTCTTACTGAAATAAGACCCTGTGAGCATTGAGGAGTTATTTTTAATATTCCTAACACATGAAGCCTATGCTACAAGGCATTTATGTAACTCTTCTTTGTTTAGTACCACCTCCATCAGAATATAAGTATTTGAAGCTCTCTGAAAGCAGCTCTCTTGCAAAAGCATAAGCTGCCTCGAACACATTATGAAATCTGTAAAAACTTTCCAGCTGTTTAAAGAAAGAATCAAGTGATTTGACCTTGTTTGAAACAAATTAAAGAAATACCTCCATGTAAATTGTTTCTTTTTATTAGAATTTGACTCCTTCAGCTCCTTGCTAATAACTTGCTTGGCTTTCATTACAGCTGCCTATGCTGGTATGTTATTATCTGAGACTCGTAGACCTTGTTAGATACACATTATGGCTCATTTTATTCCTGCTGATATTAGCAGGTAGATAGAAATCATTCCTTTAACTTAGTCAATGCGACCTAACAAGTACTAAGTTGTTTGGGTTTGTACCACAGATCTTAGGAGCCACCAGTACTGGTGAACTCACGGTTTGTTGAGTTCTTGAGGACAGCCTGGGATGGGCTGTGCAGAACTTTATTGCAGATATGACATTAATACTCATACTCTAGTTCAATTTAATAAATTGAACATTTAACATCTAAAGTTACGGTGCAATCTGGTAGCCTTTCACTGCCCATCACCCTCTACATATAAGTCAAAGGCAGGAGTGCCCACTTACTTGTTTTATAGATGGGGAAACGAGACATCAAAACACTTCATCTAAGAAACAGCGGTGCAGAGAACTGAAGCACTTTGGGCAGCACATACTTATCTATTACTTTCAAGCTCTTTATGAGGACTGGATTTACACCTGCTGAAATCAACAACAATTTACACCAAATACCTCATGACATTAGTTTACGCATGAACTTTTGCCACAGGAGGTGCTCAGTTCTGCTCTTATGACAGTCGATGGACTTTGCTGCTGACAGCAATTACCTCTGCTGACTTCTTTGGAAATTTTCTTTGGATATTCTCCTTGTCAGGCAATGACAGATAAAGCCTCCCCTGGCTGATGGTCTCCAGATCAGATTACCACAGAGGGAATTTCACAATCACACTAGATTCCATTTTTTTTTTCCCCTCCTTATTCTGGCTAAGAATTCAATTTTCTTTTATATGAAAAAATATTGCCAGCATATCTTTCTCATCTAGGCTGAAGGTAACTTCACTTCGATTGGCTTTGCTAGAAGCCCTTCTCCTAAATGCAGTGCTCTTTGCAATAAACTTCGCAGCTCCTTTCTAAGTTGCAGAATGCCCCCCGTTTGGGCTGGCTTGTCGTGATTAGACCTTAACACTGGTGACTGATTTCCTCTGTGATTTTTTCCATGCAAGTCAATAAGGTGGCAATTTTAATAACACCATTCTTGGATGTAATGTTATTCACAGGTCTGCATCAACTTCTATGGCTGCACTCTTGAAATTACCCACTTCAGCTATACCTATTAATTTCCCATGATATTTAAGAGTTCTCCACATGTTACGTCCCTAGGCTGGAGCTACGTTACATTGCTTTTCTAAGCAGCTTCTCCTCCGGTTCATCTCAAAACTCAAACAAAATGTTTCTTGAAATATATTTTACTTTTCAGCTATTTCATGTTAGGGATGGGCAGGCAGCGTTTTCCTTTTTTTTTTTTTTTTAGAGGCAGTGTTCACTTCCAAGTAAAGTCAGGCTTACTTATGAGATTCAAGCAGTACAAGGAGATCTTTTCATGAGACTGATCTGAATTTTGATTCTCTAATAAAAGCCGGAACAGGAGACAAAATTGGTTTGATTTGATTTACAGTCTCTGAACCATGTTGCAAATGTAACCCTCCTTTTCTGCTCTCAAACCAGCTCCAATTTATTCGTGTGTTGTTTATGTAGATACATTTACTGAATAGTTTATCAAGCGATTTTCAGATTGGGCTTGCTGCTTGGACTTCTTTTACATAAATTGATCACTGACTAGGGGTTTATTATCCTGTTTAGCATACATGCTGCAAGGAGAAAGATCACCTAAACCACACAGTATTATTTCTGCTCCATCAGGGCCTCACAGAAGACATTGTACTGTCAGAAGAAAAATGAAGAGGAAACACTGAAGTCCCAGAAAGATAATTCCTAATAATAATTAGTAACAGTGCCAAGTACTGTACAGGACCAGCCTGTTCCCCTGAATAACTCAGCATCTCAATTTGCAAAATGCTGGAAGTGGAAACGCAGGTGTGTAGGACAATTTCACTGCTGAGGGTGGCCCCTGAGCACCAGGGGAAGCCAAGCTCCTCTCAGCATCTGCCATGGGTTCAGTAAAGCACTGCTGAAATCCAAAGGGGAAATGGCACCAGCCAGCCCTGGGGTCAAGAGTGGGCAGAGGTTGTTTTACAGGACACTCCCAACCCCAAGACAGTCCACAGAGAGCTCCTGAGAAGGAAAAGCACAATTCTTCTGAAAGCTCTTAATCTAAGGACACTATTTTAATTACTCAAATTGTAGGAAATATAGAAGGCAAAATACTACAGAGGTGACTCCAAAAAATAGCAGCTCTGAAATATACAGCGAGGAACATTACCATAATAAGCTCTGAGGAGATACAATGAAAACTATTACAGCTCCAGGAAAGACACATAAAGATGAGCATAACAATTACCTGCCTGACAGAGAAAAAGGAAGGAAGGTACATAATTTAGAGTACTGCTGTTACTGGCTTTAAGACAGATATATAATAAAGAGTATTGCAGTTACCTAGTTCTGACAGAGATATAATGGCAATCATTAGTTAGGAGGACATGTAATGTGTAGTATTATTGTTACCTGTCCCTAAAAGAGAGCACGAAAGAGGAGGGGGAGAGAGATGATGAGAAACCTGGACTGTTATCCAGCTCTGGAAGGCAGAAATTATAGAAAGATTTGCTGCTGCCCATCTCTGTGCTTTACGGCTACTAATTCAGGGAGGGAGCGGCAGGGGAGGATGGAAAGCGGTCTGAGTTATACCATGGCTATCTGGTGCAAGGCCAGGCTTCCAGCTGGCCACAGCTGATAAACTTGCTCACATTTGCTTCAGCTACTCTCATTTTGGGTTTGTGGAGAAGAAAAGGATAGGGGAGATAGAGGCTGCCCCGTGAGACACAAGCACCACAGCCCTCCCAGAGCCAACACGGACCATGTAAGGTTTCCCAGGGTGGCTGATCCCCCCACAGACCCCCACTTGGGTCCCCAGCCACAGTCACCTCCAAGAAGGCATCATTTCTCTACGCACTCCCAGGAGTAGGCAAGAGTGAGGTCAAGAGAAAGGGATGGCAAAAAAAGAGGAGCTGTAAAGGATGGAAAAATGGCCTTTGAGACCTCTGAGCCAAGCAATGTAGAGGTACAATATATTTACACTTCTGCAGAGAAAAAGATGCTTGGAGCAGTGTCTATCCCTTCCCTGGATGCATGATGTCTACCTATCCACCCTACCTTCATACAAAAGGGGTAAGTGGAAAAAAAAATAACATTTTTTTAAAAAATCTGGGGCAGAAGAGAGTAATAGTTTACTGAAAAAAAAGGTGGATCAGTTAACCAAGACTGCAGGAATGAGGGAAAACAATGATCTTTAGCATAAGACATACACGTGGCACAGATACTAAGCAGTCTACCTCTCCAATTTCTACAGCACTTCTCTGCATTGTTCTCACACTGAGTCTTCAAATTTATTTCCTAGTGTGTAATACTGACAACGTCCAGTGAAGTCTGTTTTATTTTAGCTCACTCAGTTTTCAATCGGATCCCTGATTAAATTCTAAGTCAAGGAACGAAGGAGAAATTCCTGTGCAACTCAGATTAATCCTTTTATTCCTGTTTTGACCACTATTTGCTATCTATCAGGTGGAAAGATGTGAAGTTCAGGTGAAACAAATGAATCTTGAGGTGACTAATTTGCAATATTCCAAGAAGAAAGACACTCCAGAAATCCTATTGTTCTTCACAAACTGCACGGATGCTCTATCAAACCACTTCCACAACACCAAGCCTTGCCCAAGAGGCAGGGGGAGAGAAACGAGGGCAAAGACAGACAAGCAAGGAAGAGAGCATTGATTGGCAAGGGAACACTTGTCTATTTAACCTACATCCAGGATAAATCCACCCTTTCCTCCGACAGCATAATGTCCTCCAAAGCAGCAAAATACACCACACATCACCCTGAGACTTCTAGGAAGAAGCTGTCAGCTTACAAACATCCTCTAGCAGGGCTGCTGCCCTCTCCTTCAGCAATACCCCTTCTCATTTACACTGCGTTAATAAAGGGTGCCATTATCACCAGGGTGTGACTATTCATTAACACAGCAAAGACTGGAGCCTTAAATTTGGTCCCAGTGTATTCACATGTATGTGTATACGTGATCTTTGAACCTTCCACGCTGGAAAAGGCACCTGTGTTCTTTCCTTCGAGGGGGAAGGACAGGCTCAAATTAGGACCATGCTTTACTTCCAACATGGACACATTTCACCGAGAAGGGGTAAAGCTCCTTGAGGTGAGAGCCCTTTGCTTCTCTTTGAGGAGGACACTGGATGCAAGAAATCAGATAAATTTGTAAATTACCTCAATTTTCACTCAAAAGTCCAGAAGTTAAAAGGATCACTAATTATTCTTTTAATGCAATTTTCTGAGTCCCAATACTAACCTGAAATGGAAAGGAGGACTTTCTGTAACAAGGTCTGCTCTACAGACACTGTTCCATGTGAAGTGTCTGACAATAACCTCTCGTGGAGACATTTTGAGAGTTAGAGACCTTGAGACATGCAGATCCACAAACACTCATCTTGGACACTGAATTCCTCTCCTTAATGCTATTTTACACTCTTTGTCAGGCATAAGTGCAGAGCCTCTGCCTTAAACCATATATAAGGCTGCTTCCCTCACCCATATTTTGTGGGTCCCCCATTACCATTACCAGCACTTTGGATGTGTTAGAGTAGATCTAAGAAAATTCAAAGAGTGTTTTACTCTCCTGGGTTGATGTAAACAGACCTTAGAGTCAGCAAGAAGCAACTTCAGTAAATATGTTCACTTGGTGGAAGTGAAGTGGGAGAATCCAGCCATCATTTATTAATTAAAAAATATATATATTTGGTAAATATCTACTTCAGCTAGTGCATGAAAAGGTACAATATGCAGAAATGAACTTCTCCTGATACCTTCTGGGAGTACTGTGTTGCTCTTTCAGTGACTGTATTGCCTAGCTCTGAATACTAATTAAAAAAAATATCTCTATTACCCCTCTCTCATCTTTGTTTTTTCTTATTCAGGTTTGCTTTCTAATTTTTTCTCTTTTCCTGTCCTTTTCTTTTTAACCAGTATACTTGGCTAGATGGTAGCATTTCTGGTCTGCAGAAAATCTGGATATGTCAACATTTATTTTCTTTCCAATACACACTGACAATAAATACAACCAAAGATTATCAGCTTCAGAATACCTTGTTTCTCTTTCACTTTTATATTTATGTGTGCATTTTATAAAATATACATGACCATTACTGTGATGTTTTAGTGGAATAATATGATACACGACTTAAAGAATTCTATTTAAAATAATTTTGGGCAGCTACTATTAAAACATTTCAATCATCACTAAATTTCAACTCTCTGCCAAGAGCTGAAAATAAAAATACATCAATCCTATTATGTTATGACACAAAATAATGTAAAACTATCTAACAAACAGGCAAGAAATGAATTAAAGACAAATTTCCAAGCTTTCTAGTTCTGCTCACGGACTTCCCTCAGCAAAAGCTCTGTAAAACTCTATTTGCACATTTATTCAATTTAAACCAGCCTGAATGCAGCCAGTGAGCCAAGCCCATGCACAGCTCACAGTGTACAAATGTTCCTGCCGTTGTCAACATGAACTATGTAATATCACCTGCTTGGTTGTTTTTCTGCACTGATGTCTTTGACTCTAGAATATCATATCAAGACCAGAAATGGGAGGATCATCTACCTCCCCTTCTCTTCTGCCAAGTAAAGGGGGAAAAAAACCTCTACACTCATTTTGGTGCCCAGCACCTCTCAGCCCAGCCCTCATATTAACATTCACTGCAAGTCTGTGTGCACAACTCCTGCAGGAATATGAGGACACACCAACAGTTCACAGGGAAAGAAATCATGGGCTTCTGTTCACTTAAGTTCATACTTTTTTGAGCTCAATGGCTTGAGATGCTGTCGTGGTTTTCTCCCTAACCACCTCCCCACTTATTTGGCACCAAAAAGTGATAAAGAGATGTCTGTTCAATGCAAAAAAAAATTAAAAATAATTTAAAAAAAAATCCCACCAGTTTCTTTCCAGTTATCCCCAGCAAGATCTGCACTCACCTGTATTGATCAAGCAGTTACATGCTCGCTCATACTCATGGGAGAGGAAATAAAAAGGGTGAGCCTGAATGACCTTGTGTAAGTATAGGAAAAAAGAAAAATTCAGGCACTTTTTGCAGCTTTGAAATATCAGAGCTTAGCTTTGGAGACAACTGAATTAATTCATAAATAAATGTTCCTTTTGCATCTTTGTTTTCATTTATTTCCTGCTTGATACCAGCAATAGCAATACTGAAAACTAGTGCATGACAAAACAATCAAATGAGATGTTTGGCACAGTGGCTAATTTGTACTCTGTAAATCTCCCCTACAAATTCTATTAACTGTTCTTCCTGCTTTGCTGATGCCTTTTTTTTTCCTTGAGAGCACAGCGAGTCCTACAGCCCCAGAAAATTTTCACTTTC
Source organism: Calidris pugnax (assembly GCF_001431845.1). Lineage (NCBI taxonomy): Eukaryota > Metazoa > Chordata > Aves > Charadriiformes > Scolopacidae > Calidris > Calidris pugnax. Next base: position 1,030,383 of record NW_015091198.1, on the reverse strand, counting down.
CTCTCCTCTGTGACTGCCATGCCTTAAGCCCCAGCACTATCCACATGGGAGACCCAGCAAGGAAGGCAAGGGATATATTGTTTTGCAGTTTTTCTAAGGGTGCCAGCTACTACTTAGCAAAGCCTATTGCAGAGTACGCAAAAGGAGGAGGTCAGAGGAGGATTTCGGATCTATGATTCAAAACATAAAAGGCAATAAACTTGTTTTCAGCTTCCTTTGAAAGAACCATGACCAGAAGAGAAATATATTCACAATCTTTGCTTTAAACCAGACAAGAATATGGAGATAATGAGACACAGCACCATTGGTGACACAGATGGATACCTCAGCGTGTGGCAGGATTTGAGGCAGCGGACATGAGCCCAGGGAGGCTGGGCAAGGAACTCCAAGTGAAACAAATCCCAGGAGACTGCTCTGACTTGGAGCGTAACACTAACCTTCCCTTTGAAAAGCCTTTGAAATCATTTGAAAGAAAGCAACAAAAGGAAAAATCCTGGAAAAAAAAAGCTACATGACTTTCTGCACCCCACAGTTCCTTCAGTGTGGGTTTAACTATCAGTTTAATTACTTCTGCTTCCAAGTTTTTCTTTTTTTTTTTTTTTTTTTCTGCTACATGACTTTCTGCACCCCACAGTTCCTTCAGTGTGGGTTTAACTATCAGTTTAATTTCTTCTGCTTCCAATTTTTTTTTTTTTTTTTTTTTTTTTTCCTCTCATTTTTATATTGGCTGCACTGGAAATTCAGGAAGATTACCAATGCTTCCCTCAGCGAGCTACCTGAATGAAGATTCAAATAATAACACCTCAAACCTGTGAACCTTTCGCTGCTAGATTTATCACAGAGTGCATTCAGCACTCTAACATCTTATATTGCTATTTACTTAAAAACAGAATCCTTTGGATTTCTGCTGTATTTTTATAGAAGCCATTCAAAGAGAAAGATAGGAATAAAGCCAAAGTGTAATTTCAAGAATGAACCCCCATGTAAATTCACACATTTTCATGCACAATAAATCAAGTCCTGTTGTGCCAAGGGCTAACAAAGATCTATTTATGCCAGACTGAGTTTCCGCTCTTGCCTAAAAGCAGAGGGAGGTGGCTCCTGGCACCCCCCCGTCCATGTGGGATGAGAATGGACAAACTGTGATATGTTTCCCACCTGCACTTTGCCAGGCATACCCACAGCCTCACATGGCCTGCCTGGTACAGTGAGCTAAGGTGACCTGTGCCTACAGCGCAGGGACCAAGACAAAATTCTGAGGGAACAAGTGACACATTTTTCCTTATTTCCTTAGTTTAACTCCCTCTGCAGCAGCCCCTGTCAGTAGCTGTGGTGGTATGACAGAGAAGATGTACCTCAGGCCCCAGCCCACCTGGTACCAATGTGCTCCCGTGGAACTGAAGGACCTATGCAGGGACAGAGAGGTGGCATACAGCTGCACCTCTGAAACCAGTGACATTACACAGCAGCTGAGGACTGACTCTGTGAATCCAGAAGGCATGAGGGTAGAATTTTTTTCGCAGGGAAGGGTAAAGAGAAGGACCGTGTCAGAGCCTCCTGCAGGCAGTCACCAGCGGGGAGAAGGAAAAGAGGGTGGGAAGGGGACAGAGCATGGTACCATCTCAGGTTAAGAGCCCCCCTGGCAGGCTGGGCACGTGCCAGGGTCTCATCTAGGAGGGACTAGGTATTCTCACCACTGAACCACACACTTTACCCATGAGACGGGCAGAAAAACTTGTGCTGAGAACACTTTGTCCATTTCCATCTAAATGTTCATCAAAACTAAACCCACAGCTTCCACAGAGGTGCTGTCAGTTAATATTATGCTGTTAGTCACCACCCAGCTCTAGGAAAGCCAAGTACTTCAAACCAACCCACTCTTTGATGCCAGCAGAAGCAGACTCCCAGAGTAATAAGAGTGGGCAGGGTGCCCCTGGTTTCATCAAGCTACAGAGTTCATGGCTTATGCAATGCTGGCATTGGGTCTGTATCATTTAAAACAGTGATGATCAGTCCTCATAGAGAGCCCATTACCTACTTGTTTCTCCTTGTAGAGAGCTATGGGTCCTGTCATCTTCTTTTCATCTCTCGGAAATGGCCACGGGTTTTGTTCTTCAAATTTCTGCTTTGAGCACATTGCTGTCTTCTCACCAGGTTTTGCCAATGGATATTTCAAAGGTTCCTATATGAGATCAAGTAATTCACAGTTAAAATGGATAGGATAGCGTAACAAAAATACCATATTTCGTTAAGTAACACAAGGTAGAAATGCAATATATGTCACCTAAAAAGTTAGATTGATTTTTCTAGTCCCTTTTCACCATTTAAAACACACCATACCCCGAAGTATTATTTCAGTCATTGCACAGACATGCTGCACTAAAACAAGAACTGAAGCCCCCTTTCATGGAACATCATCTGAGAGGCAGTTTGCTGCAGGCATGCTTTCCTTCAACTACCCTGTTCTGCTAACTAGAGCCATCTAGAGTGGAAAGAACAAGCAAGATGTATGTGGCTATAATATAATAAGACTTTTTATTGTCTGTGCATCTTCACATCCCAAAGAACTCAGCTAGAGTACATGGATAGCAACTGTAACACAGTCACACAGGGCTCAAGCAGTCCCTTAATAAAGGGTTTAGGAAGGGGTAATACATACTTAATAGATGTTTTAATAAATGCTGAATCAATTGTTATAGACCGGGAGATCGCTTAAAACCATTTAATTCTCAGAGATGTTGAAGAGAGGACTAGAGGGAACAGTGTATTAGAAATACTGATTTTCAGTGGCAATTTCACACCCCCCACCAGCCTGCTTACCACAGTTAGTGTCTCCCCCAGCCAATATATGTTGTCTTTGGAAGCTCAAAGGAACACTGAAATCCTGATACACCTCCTACATGCTGCTCTTAGTACTCCTGAGGGTGCAATTCTTGTTATATATATATAAAAAGCAGAACATTAGCCTCGTCCCTATTTGTGCTACCATTTCACTTGGGCTAAGTAGTCCCTTACTACTGTATTATGTCACCAGTTTTGTCCACCATTCACCATGAGAGATTTGCAGGACAGACTATATTACAGAAAATGAACATATTCACTCCCTGATATCTGGCTTTCATTTAACCCTATTCATTCTGGACTGAAGTTGCCTGATAAAGAAATGGGTGTCTTGCATGCCACACAAATTCAAACTCCAGCGAGTATCCTTAGTTTGAAAAGACAATGCCAGTGTTTGTATGGGTCATTTTCCACTAGACACATGGGCGATTCCAGGCTGACTGGCAGGGTAGGCAGCCGTGCACCCACCAAAATTCAGTGAGGCAAGCACTGAAAGACAGAGGACTGTAGAAAAAGATTTGACCTCTGCTGAGTATATAGCATGGGCTATATACCTGAACGTCTCAGAAATCCCTTCTGCAGAGTAAAATTACTGGTCACCTTTTCGTCTCCCTCCCTAGTATTTCTTGTAAATTTTACATCATATCTGAACTTTTTCTGCCATTTTTTTGCAATCTCCTCCTTCTGTCCAGCCTGCCGATGTGGCATGAATCCTTTCAGCACAGAGGAGGAAGGTCAGGCTGAGGAAACTATGCAGCTTCTCTGTGCCAGCAGAGGTACAGTACATGCCAATTCGCTTCGTGAACGAGCTCTCAGCATAACCACCTCTCTTGTGTTTTAAAAATTAATTCCAGCTTGCAACAAATGATGGTCCTTTGTAGAGGAGCTTCCCTTTTCCTTATCCCAGCTAATGCACTTAAGCTCTTCCTTGTTGCTAGTATCTGGAGATTTTACTGTCTGGAATGTACTTATTTTTGAAGTGCTCCATGGAGGTGGGAACAGAGCTCTCTTACAGGGAGGACTGGGTTTTTATAACGCCCAAATCACTGCTGCCTCCATATCTTTGACTACTTGGATCTGCATGATCTGCCCCAGGTCAAACAGGGGGTTTGCACTTGCAAGAAGAATATAATCTGGTCACCCAAGTGAGGCTGTAATACCCAAACCACTAATGGTCTGTTATCTTCTTAGTCCAGGCTTTCTAGGCTTAATCTTTGAACTCCTCGGGGCAGAGATTTCTCCTATGCCAGGAAAGCATTTTAGCTTCTCCCACAAACAAATGCCATGCTTGTAAAACAGCTGTATAACCAATGCACAGAGAATCAGAGACAGAGAAAGGCTTAGAGATGAGTTTGGCAAATACTACAGGCCTGAAAGGGGAGAGGAAATAGGCCAAAAAGTATGAAGGACATGAAAACTTTGGAGAAAGTCACACTTGTTCCTGGGAAATTTCTCATTATTTGGGTATTTAGGAACAAAGCAGTTTGGAAGCACATGTTATGTTAGTCAAAGAGCATTAGTTCAAAAATAAGATTCTCATTTTCCATGCCAACAGATGCAACATATTTCATTAGCAAGACTCCTCATTTTTAAGCACAGGCATTCAAAGCTGCCAACAAGAGTCTCTCTCTCACTCTCCAAGTTCCCTTTAAAATGAACAGAATGTGGCCATCTGATTCCACAGCGGGCTTTGAGACTACACCTTGAAAAAACCACACTTGCCTTTGAGGTAGCACTTTGCAGTGTCCCAGAGAGATCATTTCCCGGCCCTAAAGCAAATGAGGACCTTTAACAGCAGCTCTGGTCTCCAGCAATTAGTGCAGTAGACATCCACTCGGACTCGCAAGGAAAGAGGACAGCTCTGGTAGCAGATGGGACAAGCTGAGACACTGAGGCAGCCTCAGGGAATGAGCTCCTTGGGAGGACTGCCCACATCTCAGTTCCCCAGTTAGCATGTTTGCCGGAGCTCCTGGAAGAGCTGGATTATGTTTTGCCACAGGGTGGCCAGGACCGTGGGCTGGATTGCCATGGATAAAGGACAGGTGGAGAGCAAAGGGTGTCTTCCTCAAATACTGTCTTTCTAATGAAGAGATCTGGGTTGCTTTTATGACTGAAATAGCGTAGACAAATAAACAAACCAAAACAAAACAAGAGACACAGACGTATTATTGTAAATTACATTATATATAAGAAATTCAATTCAGATTTTCTAGAAAGGATTATGTAAATCCCAGTAACTGTAACAGCAACATCAAGCATTTCACTAAACATCTTTAGCCAGCATAATATCCTTAAAACAAATTGGTACAGGGTACAAACCAGAGATCTTTTCCTTGACTGTCTGTCATTTTCACTGTGTCAGTGACTCATGCTATATAAGAATCTGGGCCTGTAGCTTTTTATGGCAGAGTCAAACATGACTAGTTCACAATTAGCCCTGACCATTTAGCCTCTGATTTGGACTCAAAACTCTGCTGCCCTGAGCAGCAAATTGTGGCAGAGAGGGGTGCAGCAGTTGAGAAGCGTGTTGCGTGTTACAGAGAGCTGTAACTCGGCTCTTCACAGAGCAGGGCAGGAGGAGACTTCTCAAATGCAGTACATGTCATTTTGCCCAAAGTATACTGGTCTGACTGGACTTTCTACCCGGAACAAGAGGGGAATAACCATCCTAAACCAAGCATGTTTATATTGCTAGAAGCCTGCTCATGGAATTTTTATTATTACAAGCATCTGGCTAAGCATTTTGCAGCATTTTCCTGCAGACAGGCCTGTAAGCCAAAGCAACATCCTTCCTAAAAACTCTGGTGGAAACTCTGTCTACCTTCACCCAGGCCGAGTTCAGCTTTTATTTTGTTTCAAAAAAGGATTTGAACACATAAATCTGTAGGAACTACAAGAATCATTGTAAAACAGCATGGAATTGAATGGGATTGATCTGGGGAAGTCTGTGAGTTCGTCTAGACTGCGGCCCATAATGCTCAGTTCCAAGCTGCAGTTAATACTGTTATGCTGGGGCTTTTTTTATTATTGACCAACTCTATAAAACACTGTATTTCTAGGGAGCTCAGTACACATTTAAAAGTAGGCCAGTTGGTAGTTCCAAGCCTGCAGCCCCTTGTTTTCAGTTGAGAAGAAATACTTTTCTCACATCCAGTAACACTGAAAGTGATGGTTTTCAGCTTCTAGGCAGTGAAACCAAGGGCAGAAACAGGCTATTTCTAAGGCGGCCACAAAAACCAGCTACTAGGCCGTAACCCTCAGGGAACGTGTCAGAAACCTGGCTAATTTTCTAAAAGCAGGCAAACCCCAATTTTCAATACTTCAGTTTTCTAAAAATAAAAGACAGATCTCAAATCTGTGTCCAATTTTGGGACCCTTACCACAAAAAAAGACACTGAGGTGCTGGAGTGGGTCCAGAGAAGCGCAGGTTTGGAGAGTAAGTCTTATGAGGAGTGGCTGAGGGAGCTGGGGGTGTTCAGTCTGAAGGAGAGGTGGCTGAGGGGAGGCCTTATCGCGCTCTGTAACTACCTGAAAGGAGGGTGTAGAGAGGTGGGGGTCAGTCTCATCTCACAAGTTACAGGAGATAGGACAAGGGGAAATGGCCTCAAGTTACGCCGGGGAAGGTTTAGAGTGGATATTAGGAAAAATTTCTTCACAGAAAGGGTTATCCAGCATTGGAATAGGCTGCCCAGGGAAGTGGTTGAGGCACCATCCCTGGAGGTGTTCAAAAGACGGGTTGACATGGCCCTCAGGAATCTGGTTTAGTGATTTTTTATTCCTTATTTCTTATTTATTTTTTTGTCAGAGTTAGGATGATGGTTGGACTAGATGATCTTTAAGGTCCCTTCCAACCTAGACGATTCTATGATTCTAAATCCCGATGCTTTTGCTACAGATGGGATTAACGACTGCTATTCTCTGACGTGCAGCTGCCTTCTAGCACCACCTGAGCCCTCCCATCCCCTCCCAAAGCCTGGTACTCCCAGAGAGGAGAAGGATGATGGTCTCACTTACCCCCAAGCCCCTAATTCCCAGCTGGTGCAGCATGTTTGGCCTGGGGAAGGGTTTTTGGACCACACAATGCCACATAACCCAACAGACTGGGAGATACTGTCTACTGTTAAGGGACTTCTGACCCATAATCTGCATTAAACACTGCCTACAAACAACTCACCTCACAGGATCCAACCACCCTGCAGGGCCATCTGCCCCAGGACCCAAGGAAGGACCACTCATTTATCGCCAGTGAGGCTGGGTGCTGCTGCCTGGGATGTGCAAGCACACATCACGCTCTCCCAGTTCCTACACATGGGCACAGCACATACCACCCCTGCCCTGCCTTCCTCTGGGCACCTGCAGAGCTCACCCTCTGTTACATCTGTCTATTATGTATTCGGACCTGCAATTTCCAGCAGAAAAAGAATCAAGTCCTGTGAGGCAAAACTCCTGTGCCTGCGCTGAATGTTAAGTGTGGGATTAAGCCTGATTGCTTGTACGGGGTGGTTTGCTAAACAAGGAGGGGCCAGGACTACTTAACTGCCCCGAAGCCACACACGCATCGATGTTTAAGCTCCACCAAAGTGTCCTTCTACACATGGCCACAGCACATACCACCCCTGCCCTGCCTTCCTCTGGGCACCTGCAGAGCTCACCCTCTGTTACATCTGTCTATTATGTATTCGGACCTGCAATTTCCAGCAGAAAAAGAATCAAGTCCTGTGAGGCAAACTCCTGTGCCTGCGCTGAATGTTAAGTGTGGGATTAAGCCTGATTGCTTGTACGGGGTGGTTTGCTAAACAAGGAGGGGCCAGGACTACTTAACTGCCCCGAAGCCACATACGCATCGATGTTTAAGCTCCACCAAAGTGTCCTGCACACAGCTCTTAGCATACAATCACTGTCCTCTGTACAATTCAAAGGTGGCCCTTGCCCACAAAGCTGTATAGCTGGAGAGAAAACAGCTGGAGAGAAATGCGGAGGGGGAGAAAGTTACAGAAAAAAACCTCCTTATCTGATACAGAAAGCAGAGTTATCTCCATCATTACTTTGCTATTACCAGCACACGCTGCCAGGTTGGGAAGCCAGCACAAACCTGCAAGTGATGGTCTAATTGATAAGACAGTTCTCACTGCACACCAGTAGATGTGGAGCTTATTGCTTCTGCCACATCAAGCCTGTGCTGTCCTCAATAGGGTTTTATAAGACAAAATCCTCACTATTGATGTCTGCTATTATCATCCAACAGATCAGATGGCAGAGGAATGAAGAATACTAAACATCGCTAGATAAAGCAATCAAGAAAATACACAAAGAAAACAGGACAGACTGATAGCAGGCTTTCTAGCCAGTTAGGTTACAGTTAAAGATCAGGCAGCTGCTGTCATTTTTCTTTCTCCTGGTAATAAACAGGGAGAGGAAAGTGGGTTAGCAGCACTTCTTGAAGAGGACCACAACAGCAACAGCAGCAATGCCCTCTGTCTGCTCCCTTTTCAGGGACGGCACTTCCATGGGGCAGGACCCATTCCTACAGCCTCAGCTCTCTGCCCTGCTGGGGCAACCCAGGGACTCTGCACAGAGTTTTAGCTTCTCCTTTTTACAAGGATTGGCCTAAGCCTGCTCAGTTCTCTTGTTTCATCTGGCAAAAATTCATTGTCTTTGGTCAAATAAGCAACTCCAATGTTTACAAATTACTACAGCACGCAGTGAAGTAAAGCACATCGATCACAAAGCCAGTGAGTTCACAGGAGAGGACAGAATCTTTATGAATCCTTTTATTTTTACAACCTTTCAGTAGTAAACCCTTCCCACTAGGCTAACAGACGATGCCTAGTGTTGTATATGCAGCCAATAGAAATGCAAACTCTGTCAGAAATGGTCTCTCTTGCTTCAGACTGGCATAACATTGTTTTCAACTTCTTTTCAAGCTTGATACCATGAAGAAAGGCTACAAGAGTCTGTAAAGCTGCATGCTTTCTGCAGACAGAGAAGTTTTTTTTTTTTTTCCCTCCAGACTGAGAAGTCTGTTATAATCCAACAGGCTCTGAATAAATTCAGACTCAATTTTTCCCAGGTGCAGCTTGCTACACAGGGCAGAGCAGAGGACATTCAGCCCATGGCACAGCTCTGTACTGGGAAGGAGCCTGTGCAGACAAGGGATGGCTGCTAATGGAGGAGCTTATTCCTCCCCTATTCTTCATTTACTTAACAACTGTATCTTTTACAGTGCCTAAAGACTTAATTTATTGTTGGCTTTTTTTTTTTTAAAGGTTGGACGGAAAGATTTCCACTGCTGCTAAATTAATAAAATAAGGACCTTAAAGGAAGCTGCGACAGCAGAGAAAGACCATGGCAACCAGGGTTTGTAGGAATAGGCCCTCCTTGTGAACACTAGAAACACAAATATAATGGTATGACTAATAATAATTACTCATTTGTAAAAACACCTAAAGATCTTAAAAAAAAAAAAAAAAAAGGAAACTAAAAGGCAAAAGTAGAAGGTGATTTTAAGACACACTTTCAGTGGAGGATCCCTCTCCAAAGAGTATGTGAATGACTAAGAGACGTTACAGATAAGCGAGTCTTGTGGCAGACAGCAACAAGCACAACGTTATGGATGGGTTTAGGGACCCAGCAACTATTGATTAAAATGTTGTGGCCCTTCACAGTGTCATTACTGATAGTCCTTAGAGATATTTATAAAAAGCACCTGCACTCTCACAAAGTGTCGCATAGGCAGAAACAAGTAAAATTCTGATGTGTTGCAAAATCCCACTTAGCACATATTAGGCCACTCTACATCCCTAAGGGCTTTGATTAATAGAATTTATTACATTAAAATGCTTAAATATCACCTATCGTTTATCTACCATGTGCTAGATCTGATCAGCTTATCTCTTCTTTTCTTTTGATCACTTAGAGAGAGTTATGAAGTTGGAGCTTCACAACGGTTTACAGTTTTCACAGAATCACAGAATCTTGGTGGTTGGAAGGGACCTCTGAGATCATCGAGTCCAACCACACAGCAAAAAAAAAAAAAAAACCAACAAAAAAACCCCAAACCAAAATCACCACACCCATAACAAACACCACACCACACACACCACACAACACCCACCAACCAAGCCCCATACCAACAGCACCACATACAACACCCCACTACACCCCAATAATTTCGGGAAGCGGTTGGATTTCTGGGCTGCCAGCATGTATTGCTGGCTCATGTCAAGCTTCTCTTCAAGCGACATGCTGAAGTCCCTCTCCTCAGGGCTACTCTCTATCCATTCTCTGTCTAGCCTCTCTTTGTGCTTGGGATGCTCTATCCCCCATGCAGGACCTCGCACTTGGCCTTGCTGAACTTCATGAGGTTTGCACGGGCCCACCTCTCAAGCCTGTCCAGGGCCCTCTGGACAGCATCCCTTTCCTCCAGTGTGTCAACCACTCCACACAGCTTGGTGTCGTCGGCAAACTTGTTGAGGGTGCACTCAATCCCCCTGTCCATGTGTCTGACAAAGATATTAAACAGCACTGGTCCCAATACTGACCCCTAAGGAAGGTCACTTGTCACTGGTTGCCACTTGAATATTGAGCCATTGACCACAACTCTTTGAGTGCAACCATCCAGCCAATTCATTATCCCCCGAGTGATCCATCCGTCAAATCCATGTCTCCGATTTAGAGACAGGATGTCATGCAGGACATTGTCAAATGCTTTGCACGAGTCCAGGTAGACGAGACATCAGTTGCCCTTCCCTTATCCACCAACGTTGTAACCCTGTCACAGAAGGCCACCATATTTGTCAGACACGATTTGCCTTGAGTGAAGCCATGTTGACTGTCACCAATCACTTCCTTATTTTTCCATATGCCTTAGCAGAGATTCCAGGAGGATCTGCTCCATGATCTTGCTGGGCACAGAGATGAGACTGACTGGCCTGTAGTTCCCAGGTCTTCCTTTTTTCCCTCTTTAAAAATAGGGCTTATGTTTTCCCTTTTCCAGTCAGCTGGAACTTCACTGGACTGCCACAACTTCTCAAATATGATGGATAGTGGCTTGGCAACTTCATCTGCCAGTTCCCTCAGGACCCATGGATGGATTTCATCAGGTCCCATGGACTTGTGCACCTTCAGGTTCCTCAGATGGTCTCGAACCTGATCTTCTCCAACAGTGGGTGGTACCCTACTGTCCCAGTCCCTGCCTTGTCAAATCCATGTCTCCGATTTAGAGACAGGATGTCATGCAGGACATTGTCAAATGCTTTGCACGAGTCCAGGTAGACGAGACATCAGTTGCCCTTCCCTTATCCACCAACGTTGTAACCCTGTCACAGAAGGCCACCATATTTGTCAGACACGATTTGCCTTGAGTGAAGCCATGTTGACGGTCACCAATCACTTCCTTATTTTTCCATATGCCTTAGCAGAGATTCCAGGAGGATCTGCTCCATGATCTTGCTGGGCACAGAGATGAGACTGACTGGCCTGTAGTTCCCAGGTCTTCCTTTTTTCCCTCTTTAAAAATAGGGCTTATGTTTTCCCTTTTCCAGTCAGCTGGAACTTCACTGGACTGCCACAACTTCTCAAATATGATGGATAGTGGCTTGGCAACTTCATCTGCCAGTTCCCTCAGGACCCATGGATGGATTTCATCAGGTCCCATGGACTTGTGCACCTTCAGGTTCCTCAGATGGTCTCGAACCTGATCTTCTCCAACAGTGGGTGGTACCCTACTGTCCCAGTCCCTGCCTTTGCATTCTGTAACTTGGGCAGTGTGGTTGGAGCCCTTGCCAGTGAAGGCTGAGGCAAAAAAGTCATTCAGTACCTCAACCTTCTCCATATCCTGTGTGACTAGGTCTCCTGTTTCCTTACAGAGAAGGCCAACATTTTCCCTGTTTTGCAGCAAAATGGGCTTTGAGAGGTGTATTTGTTAAGGCTGTATTCAAAAATCAAATGCTTATGACTGTCATTATATGTGTTCTGTCTATCTCTTTGGAGATGCCAGATTTTTAATAACATTTCTGCATGTATCCTACTCTAGGAACAGACTTAAACCGGTCTGACAACTAGATGGTGATGATTGCATTTAGTGAGTGGAAAGCTGTATTAAGTTTTCAAGTCACAAAATAGAGAACTGACATATAGAGATTCTGAACTGTTATTATTCTGCACAACAACGTACAAGAGCCACAAACTGTATTGATCAGCAGTTACTGAATCTAGATAATCAGTGGTTGGAGGTAAATCAGAGCAGTGACTGTAATACCACTGGAATTTGGAGTTGCTTAAAATAACCAAAACATAACTGAGAGTTTAACTACTTTGCATATTTTTTTTTTCAGATATTTTGAGACCGTCACTTAAGATGCTTTTATACAGAGAAAAGTTTTTAAATAGTAAAACTGAAAGGACAGAGGGAGAACACTTTTTAAAAATTTAGCCCCTTCATGTTTACTCTATTACAGCAGTCAGAAAGTAGGGCACCAACAGAAATTTCTTAGCAAAAGCATAGGCCTGAACACCATAAAATACTCAAAATTTTGCTTTTATTTCATATCTGAGTTTATAGGCTAAGGCTCATCTCAATTTAAGCCAGTTTCATGCCTTCTTTTACTACCAATACTGTCTTTCTTCCAGCTAGGAGCGGACATGGTTCCCAAAACAGAGATATAGCAGAGCAGCCTCCACGCAGACACAAAGGTGTGATATGACACATCAACCCACATTTTCAACCGTGTGCAAACTAATCTTTCTTTGAAGAAAGCCCACACCAGTTCTTGGCTCTCCTGGGATAACTTCATCTTAAAAACAAACTACAGCCAGAGCAGCAAGCGCACCTGCTGTTCACAGAGGCCCCTCTCTCCCAAAGCTGTAACCCAAAGCCAACAGTGCAGCACATCTTCCCAACAGTCACAGCTTGCTCACACACTCAGAAAACCAAACTTAAAAACAAAGTGAAAACATCAGTTGGTGACGTACACCCAGACAGCATTAATCCTCCTATACAACACAGTACAAATGTTTGGACATTTTTGCTTTCTGCTTGAAGAACTGATTTATTTTCTTCCCCAGAAGTAGCTTAGAATATGAGAGGACAGTCTCACTGAGGGTGGGGAGATACCACTGCAGGGTAGGAGGACTACCCTGAAGGGAAATGTTGTCTGGAGTTAGAGAACAGATCCCAGGCTGGAGCACCTCTCACCCTTTATGCTGCCCCTCAAACCTTGCCTCTCACAAAACCTTTTCCTGCTAAATTACTGACTTTCAGACCATTACTAATTTTTACACTTGCCTTTAGCATCCTCTCTGAGGCACTGTAGATTTTGCAGCCTGTAGCCAGCAAAAAGGGCTCTGGACCATGGTCTCCCACTCATGACTTTCCCCAAAGTCACATTTCCAGCATACTCTACAGCTGTAACCCCAGAGACTGACAGCCTAGACAGGTACTTTTGGTCTGCCCTGGTACAGCTGATGTTATAATCTCTTATTTTTTGTCCCTGTAACCTCTGAGCCAGGAGGACCTGAAGCTCAGATTAGCTCTAAGTATTTCAAATCCACTGAATTGAAAGAAAATCATTTGGCACTTTAATCGGTTGATCTCGCTGGTAAATCAGAGACTGGAGCCAGAAGCTTTCAGGCCCAGGACACGGTACTGCACAATGGGGCCCCAATATTAGCTGGGCTCTCCATGAGTTGTCACAGATCCCTCAATTTCTACATTTTTTCCCCCAACATTATGGATCCTGCCACTTTCCAACATACCAAATATGCCTACTAGCGACCACATGATTTTTGAGGCTGCAGCCCCTGATGGAAGAACATCTAATTCAGATAGCCATTTAATTTCACTCACCTCCAAATCTTTTCTGCAAGATGCTGTTAAATTGCTGACCTCCATTTTATCAGTGATATTAGTCTTTGATTCACAACTGCAAGGAGGAATAAAATCAGAAAAGATTTTATTAAAAACACATACATACAAGCAAGCATATATTTAGCCGAGATTTTTCTACTGAGTCAGATCTGTGGTCAAGAAACTAATAAATGCTTCCCTCTACCTGTATTACACTGTGTCCTTCTGCAAGTTACTCCAAGGTACTCACCTCCTTCTCTTTTATCTTTTTATGTGCACTGAACTTCTATTCTCCCCTGTTTTTTCATCCCATAAAACCAGATTATTTGCCTTTGTAACGGTTTTAATATCAAGAGAAAGGAATAGAAAATTAGGTTATTAATCTCCATGTGAAATGAAACCACTAATGACAGCTTCCCTTCACTAAACCCGCCTGTTACCTCTGCTTGGATTCTGCAGCAGCAACCACTCCCCCAGGGACAGCCAAACTGTTTACCATGCTTATTAAATAACCCTCCCACTCCTGCCTGTTTATTTTTTTTTAAACAATGAAGTTAGCATTCATAAGAGCACTGGAAGCTGAAGTGGTCTCATTAGCTATATTTTGCTGAGGAAAGCGTAAGTAAGTGTTGGTAGCGCAATATGTTCATAGCTGTAATCTCCATGGACTACATTTCTACCACAGAATTTTAAAGGGATCTGTTCATACAGGTCTCAACACAGGCCCGCTTATTTTAAATACTCTTTCTGAGGGAAAACATCACATACATCACATTGTAAGGTCTGGGGTTTTTTTGTTTTCTTAAATGCTTAAACATGCCTTGGAAAACATTTCAAGGATTGCTGTTACAGCACTTTTTTGACTAAATAAGTTAATTAGATTAGAAATTGAAATTAAAATATGAACCAGCAATAGAACCTTTAAGAAATTCAACGCACTTTCATATTGTCCTTTGTAATCTCAAAATAATGCAGATCCCTCAAATTCTCATACAGTGTCAATTCCCTGAAATTTCTTAACAGCTCCTTGTGAACAATGGAACATTTTCTTGAGGGGGGGTCCTTCCCTCTCCCCTTTCCTCTCTTCCCTATTTCCTTTTTTACAACAACAGCCATGAATCTCTGAAAACACAGAAGTTAACATATATTCAGTGCCAGGTTTGTTCACTGAGAGGGAACAGGAGACATCCTGACTCTTCAAGACAACCTGCAAATAATCACTGAATATATCATGCCTTGGGGGCAGCCTAACACCAGCCCATCTCTGTTACCCTTGTGACCACGCAAGGGCACAGAAGAGTCCACCGTAGGCCAGCACAGGGAGTGCTCCAGCAGTGCCAGCGCTTGCCCTGTCCTTTGCCATGTCCTACATGGGAAAAAAGCACTCATCTTCTTGGGCATCTCTTCTCCACCTTCTCTGGGTGGCAGGCAATAACACATTTGTGGAATATTTGCAGGAGTTCAAGAAAACTTTCATGGCTATTAAAAATAAAACAAACCAGCATGGAGATCTTAAAGACCTTCTGAAAAGGCATTAATTTTAAGAGGTCTCTTCAAAACCAGATAATTGTCTGCTATTAAAATTACATTCCATGACTTAAAAGGGACTCAAAATCTGATTAAGACTCAGAAAAATAATTTCAGTGTTGCATGAGCAAGATTGCCTACCTGCAAAGGTAACTACCTCTCTTCTAAACAACAGGAGAGATGAAATGAGAGGGTATGAGTCAGGTATAATCTCGTTCCCCTTTCCCAGGTTGCTAACAGAGGTTTGGGGAAAGCTTCTCAGAAATCCCCTCCCCAGGCCTGGGTTACACTGGGTTATTTTCTTGTGGCAGAAACCTGGAAGAAGCTGCTCTTTAGCTAATGTTGGCCAGTGGCACTATTAGCTGATTTTTGTAAAGAACTGGCCTCTGGAACTTAGTGCAAATGAAGCCAAACTGTACAGCAGAGGTGAGGGAAATGCAAGTATTAAACTGCATGAGACTGGGAGAAAGGTGGGGGGAGAGGAAAGAGACAGTACTGCAAAGCCTGAGGCATTCCAGGTTTTAAAGGTCTGAGAGGTTCTGTACATCAATTGCCCTGGGTGAAAAGCATTAGAAAGACTTCAGGAATTTTCACTGGCCACGGCATTGTATAAAAATAACCATAAATGCATCTTTGCTGTTGCCCTCTGCCTCATGTTTAGGCAACAGTCCCCAACCCATAATATCCTTGCCACTCTGAATCAAGTTAATATGGCAGAGAGTGAAAGTGCAGAGAGATAGGTTGTGCCCTCAGATGCTGTGAGTTGACACACTCAACTGAGGTCAGGAAGCCTTACTAAGCCCCACAGGACCAAAACCTTGCCTGAAATCCTTTAGTTTTATTCATATCTACTGCTACTGCCACAGCCATTAGAAATGCTGGTGATGGCGCAGGCCTGCGTGATGCCAGTGGCTGGAAAAAACACAGCCCTGCTCCCTCGCAGGAAAACTGTACATTTGGGAGACCAAAGCACCAGGAGAACACACACGGGTCAGGGCAATCCCAAGCACAAATCCAGGCAGGGTGGAGAACAGATAGAGAGCAGCCCTGAGGAGAAGGACTTGGGAGTGTTGGTGGACAAGAAGCTCAACATGACCTGACAACGTGCACTTGCAGCCCAGAAAGCTAACTCTATCCTAGGCTGCATCAATACAAGCGTGGCCAGCAGTTACAGGGAGGTGGTTCTGCCCTTCTACTTTGCTCTGGTGGGACCCCACCTCGAGTACTGCCTCCAGCTCTGGGGCACCCAAACTTAAGCAGGACATAGACCTGTTGGAGTGAGTCCAGCAGAGGGCCACAAAGATGCTCAGAGGGCTAGAGGACCTCTGCTATGAAGACAGGCTGAGAAGAGTTAGGGTTGTTCAGCCTGGAGAAGAGAAGGCTTCAGGGAGACCTTATGGTGGCCTTCCAGTACTTAAAGGGGGCCTAGAGGAGAGATGGGGAGCGACTCTTTAGCAGGGAGTGCTGTAGAAGGACAAGGGGTAACAGTTTTAAACCGAAAGAGGGGATATTTAGATTTGATATCAGGAAGAAATTCTTTCCTGTGAGGGTGGTGAGACACTGGAACAGGTTGCCCAGAGAAGCTGTGGATGCCCCATCCCTGGAGGGGTTCAAGGCCAGGCTGGATGGGGCTTTGAGCAACCTGGTCTGGTGGGAGGTGTCCCTGCCCATGGCAGAGGGGTTGGAACTAAATGATCTTCAAGGACCATTCCTACTTTAATCATTCTGTGATTCTATGAGAAAACATGGACTTGCCATAGGTCTGCGGAAGCCAGGAGCAGTGGTTGCTCAGACCTGCACCCTTGTTAAGAAAAGAGAGACGTCTCATTGTGTGCAGCAAAGTCACTCCCATGGTGCTGTGCTGTGCAGGAAAGGTGTGATCCACACTCAAACTGCCATTACAGGTTCTGGTCTGACTATGCCCTGACCTCAAGATATAACTAAACTCACTGTAAATTTGAATAAATAAATAAATAAATAAAATGTTAAAGAAGTATTTCAAGTATGATACATTCTACACTAGAGCCTCAGACAGCTGTTTTTTCCCAATCTCTTTTGGCTGCTTGGACAGAGCAGTGCATGCTTAGCAGAGGTCTCATCACATCTGCCTGATGCTTTTCCTCCCTCCTGAGCCAGGTCCAGGACCTGCTCAGCTCTTGCCAAGAGACTCTTATCACCGAGGGACTCCCCTTCAGTGATCATATAGCTCTGATCCAGAGGCAAGCTTTTGTCCATGAAGCCTGAATAGCAGTCCCTCAATTCCCCAGCTGTGCCGGATCCAGCTTCCTAATACGTCCCCAAGTGCTGTTTCTGCAGCTGAACAAAGCCAGGTTCTGCACGCCGTATCTCTTGAGCGCAACGCTGGGGTTCAGTTCCACTGGAAAACCTCCTGACTGCATGAAGGAATTGCTGGAACAGGCCACCAGAGACGACAGCTGCTAAAGGAGCATGTCAGATTCAACTTGTAACAATACCTTGCGTAACGCAGTGAGCGATGAATGATTTCAAGCAAGTCAGAAATTTTCTTTAAAATCTGCAGTCCCTAAAATACCAAAAGGAATTGACTAAGTGCGTTTCATAAATCATGCATTTCAGTACAGAAGGTTTGGGTGAATTTTTCAGACTGCGCTTCTTGCTGATGCCATGCTATGGGAGTTTATACGTAATGCCCATATCCAAAAATGAGTTTGAATGACCTTTATCAGCCATTTATGCTATTGCCATCTATACTATAAGTCATGTCCGGTACTGACAAGGGTAAAGTAAATCGCTTTGCTCTAGGAAAAGTGGAAAGTACCTGCTCAGATCTCACTTTGGGATTCATACTGGCTCCAAAATGAAGGCCTGCAAAATAACTTCTACTCAAGCCCATCCACTGCATACCTTACATGCCCCTATATGTAAGTGGGTGGGGTCACATATTGATGGAGTCACTGTGTTATGGTTTACTATATTTGCCATCCTATGCTGTTATGAAGCATCTTCAACAGCTGTTTGCAGAAGGTGATCCTAGGATGACACTCACTATTTCTTCAGCTCTTTTTTCTGCAATTTGACAGCAACACTGTGAAGAACACCAATTTAGCTATACCTTGGACCAGAGCTTAACTATGGAGCAGCCTACTGGAGATGAGAAAAAAAAGGTATAAGAAAGGAGGGGAACTACAAACCAATTAACTTTGAATCCATAATATCAATAGGATCTTGATGGATTCAGTTCTCCTGGTCCCTGGGACACACCAGGGATGGATTATATTTGCTACTGTTATGTCCCAGTTCTGTGATCTTAAGTTTTCCTGACAATACAAAGGGTAAATAGGAACAGATAGACCAGGAAGAAGCAACAGAGAAGATGTAAATGGACTTTCCCACAAAACTCCAGAAGAATTAGAGCAAGGACTTTTTGAACAGAAAGCAGCCATAAAAGAAAGAGAATGTCCTACTTTTCCTGTCTCACAAGGGCCACAGGAGAGGGAGGGGGAAGCAGAGGGCAATTCACTGGAGCACCATTGCAGCAGGATTCCCTACGGCTGAGGAGGAAGGCAGCGATGGGGATGTGAGAAGGACATCTGAGAAGTCCCTTAATGTAATCAGTGACAGGAGAATCCTTCACGAGTGACTGAAAGAAAAACCTCAGTTCTGAAGGACACGGAAACAGCTAAAAAAGGATGATCTTATTAAGAGGCATAAAATATGCATATTCAACAAAGAAAATCAATAACAGGGTTACTCCTGTTACCACAGCCTCAAGGCTATAGTTACTTAAGTACACAGAATTTACCAAGATTATTTCATTGATACAGTACTTGATCAGTAATTCAATTACCAAGCACAAGCCTACATCAAACAGCCACACATTCAGAAGATATCTTTGGCATACTTCCCAAAAGTGAACCTTCATGCATCTTTCATACGGCCAATATAATTAAATTTACGTGTACATGTAGCAGAACAAGCACTTTAAGTAATAGGACATAATCCTAACAGGCGTTTTTCCTTTTTTTTTTTTTTTAAATAAGGAGAAAAAAGGACTCCACTCCCTGACAAAAAAGGAAAAAAATGGAAGTAGAGAAGAAAACACAGGAGTGAGAACATACCACGTACTGATGAGGACTGGTCCAAAGCCTACCATGGAGCGTGGACATCCTCACACTGCACTGGGGTAAGTTTTGCTAGCTCACCAACAAATCCGTGAGAATCAAAAATCCTGTGTCCCCCTGTGACTCTCCCAGGGTCCCTGTAGATCTGTAAAGTGGCTCTGCTCTGCAGCCTGGTTCTGCACTGCCTCGTTCTCCCCTGGACCCAGGCATGCTCCAGCCCTGCACATGCTTCGACAGGACTCATATGGACAACATCCAAATTATGGAAAAAGGGAAAAGGGAGCACAGAGCTGCACAATCACGGTTCCAGTTACCAATCCCTTCCTTATGTCAGTCCAGCGTACTTCAACAGCATTATGCCTTACATTCTTAATTGAGTTAAATTCTGGCAAGCAGACCATTTGATTTCCATCTCGCTGTAGCGAGCAGTGATTTATTTGATACATATTTTATTTTAGCAACACTGCATTTAGGTAGTTAGAATTTAATGAGAATATCCTCCTTCAAATTCCTCCCATCTGAATTATATAATCTTTACTACCAGCCCTTAGTCCACCAATCTTTGGACCTGAAAGCGATTTCACGGCTTTCATCCAATGAACTAAATTTTCTCTTTCCCTTTTTTCGGGTTTATTTTCTCTCTTTTTTTCCCCACTATGCGGCAAAGTGTGAGCAGAGGGTTAATAATAATTATAATCTGCATGTAACACTAATAACAACCCTTGGTTTTAAAGGCCACATTCGATAAAAATTTGAAAGGGCTAAAGTGCTCATAAATTTTACAACCTACAACACATTTGCAGATTTATATACATAGAAAGGACCCAGTCATCCACATAGCTGAAGCAGTTTCAGATGTATAGTCCCCGTTAAGTAGGTGGCTTGTTCAACATTGCCTGTGACTATAGGAGATATCTACAGTCATATTTGTTTCCAAAAAATTAATATGCACTAATGTAGTCCTGGAGCTGAACTATTACGGGCACCTTTTTTTCTGTCTTGCATGATTATCTGTGCTGAACACAGTAAGGGAAAAAAGACTGAGCTACAAGTAGGGATTGTGGTGATCTTTCACGCTGAGAAATAACAGCTACTTTCACGTGGATGCCATGGCCGTTCTGCTCAAAATTGCCACAAAAGCTTCCAAAGGCATCCACTTCCCTTTCTTCCTTGTCTAAACCACAACTGTCTGAACAGGAGAGTCAGTAGTTAAACTAGGACTTTTAAACTATATTTAATTCCATCATTCTGCAGTGACCTGCCCCAAAGCTACTGCTAGTCAGAGTATGTAGTTATCAGGGGAACAGACCGCTCTTTTTTCTGATTTTATTTTCACAGGTCTGTGACAATATTAAATGCAGCATTTTGGAGTCACACTTCAGGGTATTCCCATGCAATGTTCTCCTCCAGGCAAATCCATCATGGGCTGTAAAGGCAACAGTGCAACACTTTGAAATGCCAGACCCAAGGAGTACCACCATGACTTCAAACAAATGCTGATAGAGCCAGTACACACCAGTTCCTCCAGAGCAAAGTAAAAGAAGTGCTACAGAAAAAGCTTCTGTGAGGAAATTTTCTTCCTTATAAAGGAACTTTCTTCCTTTGCAAAACTGCCAGCAAGTTTGAACACTTCCCTTTTCCTTGTTGTTCTCTTCTATTCTCCAGGCAAAATGTTTGGTATGCCCACGTACCAGGGAGATCAAGGAGATCTGGGCAGAGCAAGGATTCCAAATTGCCCAAACCTCAGAACTTAATAATTGTTAAGTGAAATAAGATAATAGCTTTATTTATCTGTATTGGTAATCTGTAGAACAGGTATAATTATTCCTTATTGAGTGTAATCCTACCAACTATTCCTAGTCTACTCTTGAGTCTTCCAAGTCTATAACGAAGACCCTAAGTGACTAATATGGGCTATATGCCCATATTATATGCTATATATGCTATATGCCCATATTATATGCTATATTTACATGTCTAGAACAATTTGCAAGAGAACTATTGCAAAATTTATTTCACCTCATATTCCTCCACCTTCTCTAATAAAACCCTGCTTTTAGGTGATTTTTGTCCCTGAGATTATAAGCACAGCGGCACTCCTTCATTGTTATTCTAGCTACTAGAAAGGCAATAATCGGTTCATTAGTGGGGTTCACAAGGATGACCCCAACATCACCTTTGCTTTCTATTTTGCAAGGGCATGGTTTAAGCTGCGTGTATCTTGCCTCCTAAGAAACCCAGAGATACTATGAAATGCTACAGATTAAATAGTGCAGGGGTGAGATCTGCACCTTCTATCGAGTTCACAAAGTAAGAGCTAAATCAGTGCTCAAAATCCCAAAGCATTGTGGGCAGAATGATGATCAGATCTGGGAGACGTGGGTAACATCCTCATTTAACAGATGATATATGGGGCTATACTGCCTTTATGTCTTTTGGTATTTGAGAGAACCAGTTTTAGGCCCAAGGGGTTGTACGGTCCAGCAGGCAGAGCACTGCTTTGAGGAGAAGACAATCCACAGAATTTTATTCATTTTGCACATCTGCTGTCTCTGCAGCCTACACTTTTCTCAGGGCAGACCCCATCCCTCACGGTACATTTGTGTCCAGCCCACTACCGAGGGGCAGCAGCCTCAGTTGGCAATACACATACACAGCAAGCTCTGCTGGATCCCACAGTACCTTGAGGTGAATGTAAGCCAAAACTTTCACAAACCACTGGAGATCTCAGACCATCTCAGTTTCTGTATTTCTCACTGGACATCCTCTAAAAAAATGACTTCAGGAAGCACAAAGCACCCAAAAGTAGCAAATCAGACATTTGAGCCCATCTCTTGACAGGCACGCAAAATGGAAGCAATCCAGCATTACTGATCATAAGAGCATAAGATGATCCAGTACACGATCAGACCAAAGGTTTCCTCCTGAGCCCCTTTCTCCAGCAGAGGAGAAAAATCTCAAAGCCAGGAACAAAAACCACAACCCAGTCATACTACCCTCCATCCTCCAACAAACAGTTTCTTCAGGCTGTAGGTTCACCATATAAAGGTGCTGATGACAGGGCCACCTGAAGGACCCTGTTCTCTCCATCCTTTTCCAGCACGTCATGCTGCTGTGGAACAACACTGTCCCAAAATGTCCATGGAGCTGTGCTGTAAGCAGACAGGAAAAAACTATTCCTCCAGAAGGATGCAAAGAGCCAGGGAAAAGTCAGGTGTATTATTTGCATTTTACTGCAGCCTTCGTACTGTAGTACCCCAGCTTGGTCTGCAGTGTGGTGTCACACATGCTTGTGACAGCAAACCTGAGCAAGGAGCTTGCTGTGGTAGAGTTGATGGAAATGGAGTGAGCACCAGCAGGAAGGCTCCGGGTCGATACGGTCCCTGTACACTCTGAATTATGCAATTAAAGCCCCATCTGTTCCTCAGCAAGTGAAATCTATGACATGGTAGGAGAAGCCTGACCACAGGAAATGAGAGGAGTCTATGGCATTGTTAACTGTACCTGTCAAACTCAAGACTACAGCAACAAAATATTGTCTCTGCTCTTGCAAGCTGGTGATAATGCAAATGGTGCCACCTGATAAGTCCCAGACATGTGAGCTGAGAACTCACCTCCTGGTCAATGCTACCTTGTGTCCCTTAGAGTGCCAGCACCCCTTTCAAGGAAACCAGTCCAACACTTGTAAAAAGGAAGGCAAGCATCTCTCTCTTGATGTATTTTCAAGGGGTTTACTACACCGTGGCTCAGATTTCATTCAAAATGTCAAGCTAACACTTAATTTCAGGCTCCCCCTGTGACCACCTCACCTCCCTCCCTGTAGCAGCCGCTCCACCTGGATTTGCAGCGCAGTGTTGAGTTTTCTCTTGCACTTCAGCTTACACCTGATTGAAAAGGGTCACAGGGCAGGAAAACTTTGCTCAGCAGTGCTCCCAGCAGGGCCATGCTGAAGGACACCCTCCCAAGCTGACAGCTCAAAGCTGTCAGCTCCGAGAGCACATGTCCAGCGCTCACATGAATGGGGCATCCATGCTCCTCATCACACCTCCCAGCCCCAGGACTCCTACAGCAGCACCCAGGGAAGTGCCACTTCTGCACAAGCAACAAATAACTACTCGACTGTTCCCCGTTAACAAGCCAACAACAAAGAGTTGCCAAACCTGGGCTGTCTTCTCCTGCTGAGCCCTGCATCTCTGCATCATGTATCACACTGGGTTTCAGGACCTCTCTGTTGTGCCCTGGAAGAAAAAAAGGAAAAGTCTACTGAATGCCAGCCCCACTGGAGCCTCTGACAACAGGTTGCAGAGACAGCCATGACAACCACAAGCCAGCCGCCCAGCTGCATTGCTTCCTGACCTTTCCAGATAAGTCAGGTATTACAATTAGTACTATTAGCCATGTAGCATTGAACATATGCTTCACACGCCGCACTGTGCTCTATAATTACTCTGGTTTTGGTAGTGCAAATCTCAGCAGCTAGATGCTAGCTAGCTAACGGTGTGCACATTATACTCAGAGTTGTTGCTGTGACAGTACCTGTCTCTCGGACCGTTAACTGGGTGGTCAGATTCCCAGTGATGTGAATATGCTTCAGCAAAGCCTTAAAGCAAGAAGAGACTCCTCTATACAATGCTCAGCAAAGCATGTAGCCTTATCTTAACATTCTTCCCGGCTACCACCCCTTTAGCAGTTGCTCCTTTACTGAAGGAGCAGAAAAAGAGTGAGTCACCTTATTTCCTGCAAGGTACCCATGGGTTACTGCAGCTGAGTGGCTGCAAGGCTGCTCACTCAGCACCATAACTACATCTGGAGGCCAAGGATGGGGCTGGCAGCCTTATGACTTTATACTTCCAGCTTTTGCCAAGCAATAACTGCTTCTGTGATAAGGGAGAAGCAGGTAAGATGGTGTAGTAATTCAGTGAGAGCCCCACGAGCCAAGCTGGCAGGCAGCATGATCACGCTGCAGTTGTATTTACTATTGAAGGCAAGGGAGCCAGGCCATAAAAGCAACCACAGCTCGAAAGGCAATTTCTGTGTATTTAAAAATAAACACCGAGGACTAATTTAGTGATGAGCAGAAACTTAAGGAAGTAGGTTTTTTTTTCCTCTGGGTTGGATTCAATACCACATGGCTTGTTTGCAGGTATCTAAACTAACAATCATTCAAAAAGCAGCCTCCCAGGGCATGCCGTTGCAATGCAGAGCGGTGCCTGCGAAGCCCGTTGCAGCTGCGTGCTTCTGCTGAGCCCACCACCACATTAGCAGTCCCACGCGTGCCCAGATTTGCATAAAAGGAGCAGTTATCAGCAATTACGGCTTGCCAAAGCAAAATTCTTCAAGGCCGCTTTACAACTAGTGACAGATGCAGCATTCCCAAGTTTAAGCTGTAATTTATTCTTAGTCTGGGCAGAAACACAAGGAAAACACACTGTGCATTTTGCAAAGCTCCTCATTTAGGCACCTGAAAAATAATTTTGAAAAAGGGGAAGGAGGGAAAATGAATAGGAGACTAAAGGAAAGAATAAACTGCAAGCATGGAGCCAGGGACAAGGGGATTGTAGCAAAGAGCAAACCCATTCCCACCTAGGACATGGAGCAGCACTGGAAACTCTCTTCCCATGGTTCCCCCATCTCTTCCATAAACCCAGCCCTAGAGGGAAGCCCAGGCTGAAAAGCCACCACACTCTGCAGGATGCTCCTGTGGCTCTGGGTGCCAGTACATCCGGGACTTGGTGGAAGTCCCTCATTCCTTGCCTGCAATTCCAGCTCTCCTCAGTCTCGCCCCAGCTCAGTATGCAAAGCCTGTGGCAGAAAAGGTGAGTGAACTGGCTCAGAAATTTCTGAGGCAGCTGTTGCATGCTGTAATCACGGGGAAATTCAGGCTTGAAGGGACCTCAAAGCAGAGTCAGCAATGAGATACAATGTGGTTGCTAGGAGCTTTAGGATGTGTAACGTCAGGGCAGTATCTCCATTCTGCATGCCTTCCAGAAAGCATTTCACTTTCTTTTTCTCCACAAGAGGATACAAAGCTGGGATGAGGAGTTTTCTCTCATTTGGTCTCTATAGAGAAACGTGGACCCCCAATGGTCAAAACCCTTGGCTCATGCACCCACAGATCCTCTGAGGCAAAGTCCTCCTCCTGCTCTACAGAAGATCACTTCTGGGCCCTACATAGATTACAGTTTGCATGTTCCTGCTCTCAGGAGGGTTTCTAGATGCACATGGCCACTAGATGGCCACTGCTCAGTTCAATGAGCTGATCTGGAGCAACCAGCCCACCAGAAGACAGCAGCCAGGTGCACGTGGCAGAAATTAGTATGCTCATCCCACCTCAGGCACACAGTACTTATGATCCATAGTGCAAGTGCGTTAGAAAGTTCAGTTCAACCCATCTGCAATGTTAACAAGCAAATCAATAATGAACAGAAGCAAGAAGAAGGAAAATCTGGACACCCTCCTGACGTCTTTAAAATTTAACCACTATGTGTTCAGGACCTTCTACTGAGGAATCAGAAACCATTCTGATCTGATGATACAGAATGATAAGTGAGACGGGTTCATTGGTTTCTTCAGGCTTTGCACATCTATAATTCAAAATCCACTGCATATTTCAAATTGTTTTCCTATTTGATACAGCATGAGTGAACCCCTTCTGCGAGTGAAATGTTGTTCTGTAGCTGTGAGCAACTGTCCCTTTCCTAGTCCCAGCCATTTTAAAAAGGAACTTCAGCACCACAGATGCTTTGCTGAAAGCTGACTCCAGCATAACTCTTGTGCACGAGCTCCAGATCACGATAAATATCATTATTAGTACTGCAACATCATGTGCTCAAAGGTCATAGAACACTAGCACTAAAGCCTAATTTTCCTCACCCCCCATCTGCTCTGCAGTTGACCAGGATAACTCCCCTGCCTGCACTGTGTGAACACGAGAATAACACACAAATGCAAACTCACACGGCAATAAAAGTGCCCCCCAGGGCAGGTGGCTCCAGCAATATCAAACACTGACCTAGCACTGTAGTCCTGGGCCAGGGAGACACGGGATGCCACTTGGTCGGGGTGAAACCTGCACCTATCAGCCATTGCTAGCAGGTAGAAAGGGATGGCACATGCTCCAAGAGGTTTTTTCCCTGCTAAAATCAACAGGTCTCTCCACCACGTACAAACTTTATTCCCCAAACACCTCATCAAGCTTAGTCTAACTTTGCACAGTGGAACAGAAAGCCACATACTGGAAGCAAGAGCCACCATAACCCAAACTTTCCAGGAAAAGGTTTCCAGAGTTTTTCAGTAGGTACAGATCAAAGCCGCATTCTCAATCACCTGTTTGCAAAAACAAGTGAACAGACTTGGCTAAAATAATAGCAATTTCAGAATACAGATGTGTTTGGGGAGAAGACCAACCCAAGCAATTAAAGTCTGACAAAATTATCAGTGACTAAAAACAGCCTTGCAATTTCCAGGAAACTACGGTAAAGAAAGCAGTGTATGACACATCTATTGTAATTCACACACAGTTGTTCACAGCATTCTTCACAGACTGGATAAATACCAAAGCTATTTTTGCTTGTGTAGCTTTTGTTACCCCCTCACCTACCTGTGACTGTCTCATTTTGCAATGAAAACAAGGCAATGGTTCCCTTACAGGTAAGATAATGTGAAGCTCAATATACGTAACACGTAAATTTAATTTTCCCAGACACAAGTAGCAATTATGTACCTTCACAATGGGACAAACTATCCTTAAATCTTAGAGTGCCAAAGAAAGGAAAGAAGCTATGAAGGGGGCAAGTATCTCCCCCCACAGGGCAGCAGGCAGTGATCCTCGCTACACAGCGACTTCTCAACATGCACCCTGGCACCTCCAGCATCCCAGGCTACGCTGCTGCCCAAGCAACAGCCTCATCTTTCCTCTCCCCCATTGCAAATTTTTTTTCTTGCTGCTTTTCTCTGTACTCTTCATAAAAAGCAGGAGCCAAGTCCCTAATGAATTTCCTGCAATCCTGATCGTCTCTTACAAGGTCAAGCCCTGCGCAGGATCAAAGATTTTTAGCTTGTCTCTGTGAGGGGGAGACAGGAGTCCTGGGAATCAGCTATGGGACTAAGAGGTCACTTCTGATGTGGAGGCTTTCTCCAGGGGGATGGCTCTGCACCCTCCTCTCATTCACAGCACAATCAGATCCCACTTGATCAACTTTGCTTTTTCCCTGCTCTCATATATTCCCTGCCCATGCGCTGAGAGGGACACTCGTAACTGGCAACAAGGACATCTGACAAGGCCTTCAGAGCCACCTGTCCTCCCCCTGTGTTTATACCACCTATAGTTTTCCCACTAAGGCTTTTTTATTCAAATTTCACCTCCCTTTCCATCCTGTATTATTAGGGCCTTCTATTCATTTATGCTAAGATGGTAAATACATCGTTAAATTATATGGAGGCATAACCACCTCCTAGAAAGAGAAACAATAGCTGTGACTTATAAATATTTTGTTACTTATATAAAGATATACATGCATAAGTTTATACATACACTATGTGAATCGTATGTAGATGGTAGATTCATGGTTTGCTATATTGTCAAATCACCATGAATTGCTTTAAGCAGTGAGCAGGCAAGGACAGACTTTGAAGTCACTGCTTACAAGACTATGTTCAATGCAGACCACTGGACGTGAACAATTTCTGTATCTATATCTGTAAGATCCACAAAATTACGCGTGGCTCTGCTTTCCAGCTTCACAAAATCTAAAAAAGTTTTTGTCCTTCAGAAAGAGGAGACAGTCAAGGGACTAGGAATAATAATGGAAAAGCAATAAACAAAAGAAGTGGCAAAAGATGATGAGCTTTCAGTGGAGATCTGGAGAGAGATGAACAGTGGCTGAGACACGACAAATATGTTCCAGTAGAGGCAGCAGAAGACGATCCAGTTTTGGTCCAGTAAAACCAGGGAGGGAGGGAGGGAGATACACAGTTGCTGAAGCATGCCATTTAGAAGAGGCACATTTCTAGTATCCATTTGCAACCATCTCTGTCTTGAAGTTCTTGCTTTCTACCTGGTGAATCACACATTGCAATATCATCTACTGTTTAGTTACATAGACTGGACTCAAAAAAAGGAAAGTGCCCACTAAGGAAGAGGCAGCTGACTTCAAACGTACCACAAAAATAGGAAAGTTGTACTACCCATTGAGTTAGAAAACTGGTCAACTGCAAAAAGTGACTGATGAGTTGGGGGGATATTTTGGGGTAACTGATAATCCCTTCTCCTGCAATGATCAGGTATTTATTTGGGACACTGAAAATAAATGAGATTTCATTCCCAAAATAATAATTACTCATCTCCGAAACTTGTGGGCATTAGCCTTTTCTTTTTCTCTCTCAGTCCTTTAGAAGCACTGCAGAAATGCGATAAAAAGCCAGCCCATCCTCAACCTGTGTAACTTGTTCCTCATTAATCTTTCTGTATCTGTAGCTTGTAAAGTGACAATAGATGGTTTGTACCTCAGTGAACATGACACTGATTTCTGCTGACTTCAAAGTCCTTCAACCACCCTCACAGACAGAAACAAAATTCCCAAAGTCAAGCATCTACCACAGTGAGGGTGTTTATAGTCCACCGGGCCTATTTCTATCCAGCACAGACACAAGGAGGTTTGGAAGACCTTGAACAATAGCTGCTGAATTTTTGCCAGGCACAGTCCTCTGGCAGGGCAGAAGCAAACACAAATGGCTACTATACTGGTTGATCCCAATCAGCAGATACCTGCTACCAGCTCTGCAGAAAACGAGCAGTAAATGGTCTCTCCATTTCATTGTGGCAGCTAGGAGGGCTTGGGTGGTGCGAGCGTGATCACCGCAAATCTCTGTGTGGTGCAACGCAGGCAGGGTCACCTCCTCTCAATGCCACAGACCTTCCTGTTTCTTCTGTGGTGGGTTGGCCTTGGCCATCCACCAGATGCCCAACCAGCCACTCTCTCACTCACCCTCCTTCAAACAGGATAAGGGGACAAAATATGATGAAAAACCTTTTGGGTCAAGATAAAGATCCCTTACCAATTACTGTCACAGGCAAAACAGACTAGACACAGGGAAAATGAATCTATTGCCAATTTAAATACATTTGGAGCACAAGAAACAAAAGCAAAACCACCTTCCTCTGCCCACTCCTTTCCCAGGCTCAACCTTAATCTTTCAATCCCAACCCTTCTACCTCCTCCCTGGGATGGAAAACAGAGGGGTTTGAGGTCAGCAGTGCTGCTCCTTCCTCCTCACACCTTCTCCCTGCTCCACCATGGTCTTCCACAGCCTGCAGGTCACACCTGCTCCACTGTGGTCCTCGCCATGGGCTGCTGGTGGTACCTGCCCCACCATGGTCCTCTCCAAAGGCTGCAGGCGGCACCTGCTGTCATGCATGGGAGCACCTCCTCACCCTCCTCTTTCTATGACCTTCCTGTTTCTCACTCCACCTCCTCCCCATTCCTCTGCCCGCATAGCTTTTTTGCCCTTTATTCAATGTCTTTTCCCAGAGACACCACCAGCAACACTGGTGGGTCCTGATGGGTCTATTGACACCAGGTAGAGGTGGTACACCCCTCACACCAGTACGGCTTGGCAACATGTCGCTGCACTACCCACTGTAAGGAACGAGGTTGGTGCCAAGGCGCTCCCAGAGAGGACAGAGGGATGGAGGAAAGTCCTCAAGGAAACCAGCTGTGAAATGAGGTTGTGATGGAAGTTCAGTGCTTGTCCAAAGTCTCCAGTAAAGAGGCAGGAAGGAGGATGAGAAGATTACATTGCCCGTTACCAATTCAGGAAACAACTCATTTAAACCTTCAGGAGTCCCACAAAGTGCTTCATCAAAACTTCGGACACTGTCAGTTACACATCTCTCCCTTACAAAAAGATGAACGGCGTGAGTGGATTTTCGAAAAATTCCCTAAAATAAAAAACTTTTTTTCCCTCCCACTTTAGCCAATTCTACTGATGAAAAATGGGCTGGAAGGAGCGAGGGAAAACGTAGGATAAAGACCAGGAAAACCTTCCTGCAACTAACATCTCACAGGGCTGTGGCAGCACCTCTTGAAGGGAGCAGGAAAAGCCCTACTTCAAAAGGTAAACACTACAGCAAAAAATACTTGTCCATGATGGAAAAAAACCAAGCCAGCTCAGCCTGGCACAGTTTCAAAACCCTCCCAGCTACACACAGAAAAATTCCTAGTGCCAATTTCTACTCTGAAGCCAGGAACCACGTTGAGTTATACCCCTACCTTGTCCCGATTTCACCAGAATAGAATAGTTTGCTTTTTTCCCCACCTTACATGTCCAACCACATGTTTAAACACAATTAAAATTAATACTTTCCTGAAAAAAAAAGATTTGTGGATTCACTCTGATTCTTTTTTTAACTCCTGCCAAGATTCTAGATCTCTTGCCAAGCCTCTCTTACACTGTTAATATAGACTTTGCTTATTGATTTTGGTACAAGCAAGAAGGAATGAACCTGTGATTCTAAGCTTCAAATATCAAGCTGCTTGACTGCTGCACTCTGTAATATGGGGATCTAATATTTGTCACCTTTTCCAAACCATAATTACCATGAAAAGCTAGACATACAGTCTCTATTGCAGGATATTTACTATTTGTAAAATGGAAAACAAAACAAAAAACAGCCCCAAGGAAATAAGGGTTTTCCTGTTGCATCCTACCCTTTCCCATCTAAGCAGATCCTCGTGGAGGTTTATAATAACTGGTGTCAGAGACATCATGTGTATTTCCTCAGTAAATGAGGATGTCACACACCCAGCTGCTCATCCGACCTGAGTGATTCTACAGCGTGAACCAGATTGGAACAGTCTTAACCAAGGCAGCCACCAGGACTTGTGCCTTGCTGGCTGTAAGCCCGGGAGCAGCTCCCACACAAACTGCTGGGATGAGCAGCCTGGGGTAGCTTCCCAACTGAGAGCAGGGCTGCCAAACTCCATCCCTCCCTCCCTCCCTCCCTCCCTGCCTCTCCCATGCCCCAGTCTGCTGGGCTGTACTTCACCCCGACACCTTGGAGCCCGGGGAGGTGTTCCCACTGCTGTGCCCACACCTATCGAAGGAACTCAGTCTCTGTCTGAAGGTGGGAAATTCAGGCTACGTGTACAGAGCTCTCTGACGCTGGCTAAATCCCAATCTGAGCCCAGGTTTCTGCATATGATATGTAGCTGGTGGACAAGTCTAGTGCTGGAAACACACAAGACTGAAAGGGTTAGTATATCACACAACAAATTTTCAGAAGACACCTTGTTCTTTAAAATACCATCCACAGTCAGTGTGTGCACACCTGACCTACCACTCATTACCGCGTGGATCCCAGCTAGAGCTGGGATAAGGGCTGCAAGCTGTGGAGGGGAGTGACAAACCATAGCTTCAAAATAGGCTAAGAATTTGGAAGGAGTTACACAAATCTGCCTTCTTATTTTTTTCCAGGAGGAAAATCCTACTCAAAGAAAGCTCACTGTGAGAATGCATGCCTGACAACACCAATAATCTTTGATGTCAGGTTAACGCCGCTGTGCAAGTTATAAGGCAATTTCCAAATCTCACGCTTAATCCTGGCGTCTGGCTGTTGCTGAACAATTCAGCCTTCTGTCAACAGTTGTCTCTGCTCCAGTCACTGAATGGCTCATATTCGGCACAACAAAGCCCTTATTTATAGCATGGCACACTTTTGCAACAGCCTCTTCACATTCCTTTTGATAAACAATTGCAAGTAGCGCGTGGAGAGAGGTGCTCAGTGCTTGAACACACATCTGAGCTATGCTGGGAACCATGACCAGCAGGTTGGGACTCTTTGGGCTGGTACAAGGTGCAAATTTCCCAATAAAATCTTCTGACCTCTGATCTCACATCAGCTGATTTGGAAGTGTAAGAACATACTGAATACCCTTCTCCAACCCAAGCATGTGCACAGCCTAACATACAAACATCGTCTTGGAAATGACCATCACCCAGGATGTGGCCCAAAACCCAATTGAGCTATGCTGGCATTTTCCCTTCCATCCTACCTGATCACTCTTTAAAACACTGAGAAGGCAGAGGAGCAACTCACCTGCTTGCAGCAGCTGTGAAGCTGCTGGAATTTCTTAGAAGGTATCCCCACAGCACAGGTTAAACAATCATACGTGGCACAAGATGCACATCAAACTAATCAATTTTAAACAAAAAGTACGCCAAAGATGCGCTCCTTTCATTTAGGCTGTTCAGGCACTTCAATAACTGAAGCCTGTCAGAGAATTCAAAGGCAGTAAGGACCTGGATGCACATGAGGAAAAGCCCCTGTTATTGCTATGTGCAGCCAAAGAAAAGAAACCATCAAGAGGGAAGGAGAGATCTTTCCCTGTGGACTAATGGGTCCCTGCAATTCAGATGCGTGAACTATCCCATTTTATCATGATCTGCTCTTTTACGATCTTTATATTCTCCAAGCTGCAATTTAATGGGACAAGATGCCACTACACGTTACAGTATCAGAAAATAATGTTGGCAGGTGTAATCCCAAGAGCTTTCTTCATTTTAAGGAAAAAGCAGCTTCGGTTATAATCCAGGAGAACAATGCAGCTACAGAGGAAACTCATGGATAGCTTACCAGCCCCGTTCAAGCAGGCTTGTTTCATTAATTCATCAGGCTGCCTTTCCTTGCCAGCATGTGGTAATGAAGAGCTGCAAAAGCCTCCTCTGGCTGGAAAACCAACAAAGCTCCTGAGGAAAGGAACAAGTGCTCACCCGGCGGTGACCCTGAGTCTTGCTCCTGGGGTCCAGGTTAGTGCCTCCGCTCAGCTGACTGCAAGGACACCTCTGGCAGAAGGAAGGCAAGTGACATCTTTCTTTTCTAATTGAACAGGACAGTTGATTGATCACAAGGGTTTGTGAGAGAGGCTGTAAGAGTGAAAGCGCACATCTTTGTCACTCGGGGATACTTGGTGCTTAATTGCACTGCTTAAAGGGACAAGCCATTAATCCTTAGGGTGTCTGTCCCTTGCACAGACATTCCTGAATCAGGCTTTGCTAGTTTTCAAAGCAAAACAGCAGAGCCATCTTCAGTCAGTGCAAAATCCCAGGACAATACTGGGGATCTTTGCAGGCCAAACCTTGGTTTGTAACTCTTCTTTCCCAGGCTGTCTCTAACAAAACCTGGTGATTTCAATTTCTTTAGAAAGTTACAGTTCCCACTGTACCCGCCATCAGCCATAGCCTTCTGAGTTAAAGCAAAGGATGGGGAAAGTGTGATTAATTCTGGATTTTCTCAGAGAGCGGGAATATTTTAGAAAGGCCACTGAATCTTATAAGTCATATATACAATGGCAAGGAACACATTATTTTATATGTCAGGCACATCTCAAAATACTCAGCAAACATTCTTCTTCCAGTTATGAAAAATAACCCCCCCAAGCCCAAGTCTCAGTGCATGTATAAGTACTTCAAGTCTCTGGAATAATCTCACATCTTATGAGTCACATACAGTCATCCCTTATGAGTCAACCCTATTGTTTCTGAGCATCATTCTTATGCTTTTTCATTAGGCTATAAAAAGAGAAGAAAGATAACACTGCTGCTGCTGCCCCTCTGGCTGTCATAATGGAGCCCTCTTTGCCAAAAAAGAAAGGCAGGATTTGGTTTTGGTCATTATGAATGAAATCTGTTCCCAAAATGGGTATAGTGGGGTCTCAATCAGGCTAAAGGTGAGCTTGAAAAAGTTATTTTCTTTAGTAGGAGTTTAATACGATACATCTCTCACACCTCAGTTGCCAGGTATGTACCCTGGTCCTTTCAGATGCAGGGATGAGGTGGTGGGACTCATGTTTTTTGCTGAGCAGTCAGAGAAAGAATCATCTGCTTCGTGATGGGCACCATGAGTGTTTAATGGAGATATGGTCCTGCCAGCCACATAGCTCCAGCTAAGTGGGAGTCTAAAAGCAAGGCTGCTGGAGAGTACAGGATGACCAGGAAATTACTTGGAAGCAGCAAAATGACCAAGTGCAACACACAGACATGGACATGCACAAAGGCTCCAGCACGTTGACGATAAGGACTCAGCTCCAAGGCCATAGGAGAAGGGCAATCCTGCTCTGAATCCCAGGCTGTCCCACAAGACCTGCCATTGTCCCTCCACAGGGCCTCTCATTAGCAGGCTGCCCTCACCCTAGTTCAGGCTACCTACAATAATATACAGACTACAAAACCAGTATGACTGTGCAGCAAACCAGCTCGGGTTTCTTCCAAGAAGGAAATCTTGCCTCCTTTTTCCTCTGGGCTCACCCAGCAAAGCACTCACACCATCTCTTCAGCCTGTCATCACTTCAGCAAAGGCAGGCAGGGTAGCTGGGCCATGTCTTTAAGCAAATGTGTTCAGAGAGGTACTGTGAACCTCTCTACATCCAGAAGTCCCGGTGGGAATACCACACAAAAATTGTCTCAGAGCCAGAAAAGCTCTCCAATACAGACCTAAAATGGTCACCTGCACAGACTATGAAGTATACTTTTATTTTATTTTGTTTTCATTTGAATTACAGGAGCCCCACCGCACTCTGATTGATTTCCTGCATGTGACTAATGAGATAGCTCCAAACAAGTGCTGCTCGGAGTCATGTATCTTTCCCTCTTTATAAGTTAGCTGCCTGTCAGATTATGCGACAGCTCCATTAGTTTGGGATTCTGTTGGACAAAACAAGAGCAAATGCCTTGAACAGCAGAAAGCTCCAGTGGCCTGCATGCAGCGAGGGTGATCTAACCATCCTTTGTCGAATTCTATTTCAAACCTGTAAACCACATACATCTCGATTTTTTTTTTTTTTTATATAGGTGGAATAACTGCTGTCATTTATGTCTCTTAAATCAAAATACCACACAGCCTTTCCAGAAACCATTTCTGCAGTTTACACTCAAAATAATCCCGTGTGACCTTTGCAGACAAACCTTACTATGAATCTCTAGTCATTCATGCACTTAGTTATTAGGGCTTTAAACGAAGCTGATAATAATTTACATACTGAGAAGGTCTGTTACATCACCTCAACATACTAAAATGACACTTAGAGTTTCCCCTAGAAAGTGAGATGTAATGTAGGCCAAGTCACTTAGGAGATGATTGTGCTGGAGCCAGTAGCAGGAATAACAACATTAGCAAAGAAAATTCATGCAGGCAAAGGAGAACAAGGTTTGGCCTTTCTAGTGGCTCAAATTTTGGTTTTATTATATATTGCGACATTATAATTTTAATAGCAGATATTCCCTTCTCTCCTCCTTATAGCACATACTACAGACTTTTTTATTTTTTCCAAGTGTCCTGCCTTTTCCTGTATTAAAATCTCACTCTGCTCTCCCTAGCCCTGAAGAGTTATTAGACTGCAAAATCATTTTTATGAATAGGTGTGACTTTGAATGCCTACACCGCAGACTTGACCTCAGGGTAAAATGGAAATGC
The DNA here is from genome assembly GCF_001431845.1 of Calidris pugnax. Lineage (NCBI taxonomy): Eukaryota > Metazoa > Chordata > Aves > Charadriiformes > Scolopacidae > Calidris > Calidris pugnax. Next base: position 994,601 of record NW_015091198.1, on the reverse strand, counting down.
AGTGTGATCTGCTGGGAAGTATGCAAATATGTGAGTGGGCGAGGAGGTATCTGAAATACAGAGGTGACTAAAGCCTTTTTTTGGTCATTTTGTTCTTACCAGGTCATTTTAAAAATGTGGTCTCTTGGCCCACTGGCCAGATTTACACACACCCCACACTACACGTACTGCATCCTTTTGAGAGGTCCTGGCTTTGGAAAAGTCCCTCGGCACAAGCACTGCAATTGTTTATTACCTGGACAATTTAGGCACGCAGCCCTCAGGGAGTACCTTATGAACCTATGTTAATACAACACCTGCAATTTGCAACCTTTTTATTTCCAGGTTGAGATTTCTGTGAGACGCATCATTTGCCTATTACAGATTAGCACGTCAGGGTTCCCTGTGGTTGCCTAATTCTCCCTGGGTTTCCCAATACGCCCTTCTCCAGCATAGTCCCTCTCCAGCTTCATAGCTGCTGGCCTTGGACCAGCTACCACCACCAGGGTTCTGCTGACTAAGTGCACGGGGATCACGGTATCGACAATCAGGACTTGGCTCCTGGAGGAGTAACAGATGCACTGAGCTCCCAGCAGCCTGGGAAGCAGCAACATATGCTGCAGTCATTAGCCACTGTTGAGCAACAAGGGAGTCTGACACGTCTTATTTGCTTTACCTTCCGCAGAAAGAGCAATTGTGGCTCTTCACAGGACACAGCATAACACGCGCAACCAAAAAAAAAAGCAAGAACAAATGGTATCATCAAACCACAAACCCCCAATGCTGCTCCTGCTCAGCCCCACAGTCTAGTTGTTCTCAACAGAAAGCCAAACGCAAGAGCCAGTAGAGAAATATTTTGGAAACAGTGTAAAAAACGCACATAATAAAGAGAAATGGGCACTCAAGCCCAAACAGGGTTGTCACCTCCTGATGTGAGGCCAGTTGCTCTTTGTGTCCAACGTTAGCTGGAAGGTCCCACCATTGGCCAAGCTCCTGCAATCTGTGCCGTGCCTGAGCAGCCCGAAACCCTCAGGTAGGGGGTGGCATTTCTCTGAAAGGTCACATTCTGCAAAAGACTGTGAAAACGGCATCTCACATAGTGCTCCTGACATAAATGTTCCCTTGCAGAAAACAGAGATGATTACGCCCTTGTAAATGACAAACCTCATTAGGAGAAACAACTTTTGTGCCTTTAACCTCGCCTCTCCATACCCAATGTACCTCTCCTTAACCTCAACGCTCCGGCAGTGACTAGAATATTTAGAGAAAACACAGCTGAAAAGGGACTGCTTTGCTTTCCTTTTGGCTTTTCTGACAATTAGCAGAGCTGAAAGCCAGAGTACTTTAAACAGTATAAATGAACTTGGGGATTAGTTGGTTGTTTCCTCCTGAATGAACATGAAAACATATTAGATGGGTGAACTTTTATGTTGCCCTATGACACTGTCATATTTCTTCATAGCTTTATTTCATATTTTTCCTACCCTCCATTGACTTTAACCCTCTTAAAAGCACAAAGGAGGAGAGGGAAAAGGAAAAAAAATGATTTTGTGCAATTTTTATGACATATTTAATGAATGAATATTTATTTTTTTTTCTTGTTCCTTTCCAGATATTTAATGGTAAGCAGACCGCTCCGAAAGTATAATGTTATTTTCAGAATAAAACATACAATGTTTTTTCCATTATGTTGCAATGTCTACCCATAAGGTGCTCAGAGCTGACACCCCAGATGCTATCTTCAAAACTGAGCTTGGGGAATAGTTGCAAACACACTGTATCTGCAAAAATATTAAAAAAAATGGAAATGGCAAAAGAAAATGAAGCCATCAGTGAGCTTTAGATGAGCCCAGTTGTGCTTAAAATCAAGGCTTAGGTGAAATTTCCATCTTGTATGGACACATGGCTCATGGTGTACCATCTTAATTAGCGTCTGCTCAGAATGAGAGGGTGGTTTACATGGTCAAGAAGACTTAAATCTATTCCTGGTCTCTCAGAGGTGTTTCCCCATAGGACTTCAAACTAATGAGTTTCTTTCATTATGCCTCAGCTCCCAGCCAGCATGATCTGAATACAACACATCCTCTCTCTGCTCCTCATCTGCCACATCTATTTGTGATACAATTCTTCAAGGTAGGAAAACCACGGCATCCCCATGTGTGCTTTTACCATATCAAGTAGAACTGGAATTAACAGTCACAATGGGAGGCTTTGAATCCCTCTAGAAATAATACTGAGGGCTCTCCAGCCCCCTTGTTTTGCATTTCTACACTAGTTAATTCCTTATGATGCTCTCAACGTGAACACAATACCCAGACCATGTCTCGTCCCAGCTTGCATTGGACACTGCTCCCTGCCAAGCACTTGGTTTGTGACATTTGGACTCTGACAACAAAGCAAGTTACACATCTCTGTGTGTTTGTGTACACACACACACACCCCCATACGTTTTTATCAGTGTTCAACAGAGGATCATTTGGCTTTGCACTCTTTATCGACAAACAATTAACACCTAAGTTCATTTTGTAGACAAAAGGATTTTGTATTCATTTTGTTGACAAACTGACTTGAAACCATGGAGGAAGCCCTGTTTGACAGTCCTGGCACATACTTGATTCTGGGGAGAAAATGCATTCAGCTAACTGTCCAATCAGTTATGTAGACAAAATGAATTTCATCATAATTCTGTCAACAAAATGCTAACTTGCTTAAATTATTCTCTCAACAAAATAAATTAACTTAAAATCCTTTTGTCCACAAAATAGATTTAAGTGTTTAGTGAAGTCTTGTAAATACTATAGTCTGTTAACTTAGCACGTGCAATTCAAATATATGGCTTAGCTGAGTCAGCGGTTCTCGTCTTATCAGGCAGGATTGGTCTGGATTCTTTCAGCTTTTCCCTTCTCTGAAGTCAGCTTGATAAGAATCAGAGAATTGCTGAGGTTGGAAGGGACCTTTCAGATCATCTAGTCCAACCATCAAGCTAACACTGAGAAAAAACATCACTAAACCATATCTCTAAGCACTATGTCTCCCCATCTATTAAATACCTCCAGGGATGGTGACTCAATCACTTCCCTGGGCAGCCTGTTCCAATACTTAATAAACCTTTCAGTGTAAAAATTTTTCCTAATATCCACTCTAAACCTTTCCTGGCGCAACTTGAGGCTGTTTCAGAAGACAGCTGGTATGCAACATATAAGTTGACCAGAACCATGAAAGAGAATCTTTCCCCTATTTTTATTTAATCACTAGCAACTGGCAGGAAGAATTTGATAAACAAATCAGTCTGTTCCTCAGAAGAAGAGAGGATTCACCCTTAGATCTGAAGTTTGACATGGAATTTCTATGACAAAACTTCAGATAAAATAACAATTTAATGAGGGACTACAGCTGAGATACCTTAGTAGATTTCATATTGAGAGCATGAAAATGTAATTACCATGCTTTTAGATATTCTGTGTCTAAAGTCCATTATACCTATTGAAAATTCCCTTCTTCCTTTTCTGCATTGCTCCAAATTCAAGTTTAAATTCACATATTCACATCTTGCTCAGAAATGCCAGAACCTAATGTTGAAAGAACTGAAAGCAGTAAGAGCACAGGTATTGCTACAGGGAGCAAAGAGCACTGAATTCTACTCAAGCCAGTGTAAGTGCCAAAGGAACTGCACCAGAATCAACGCCTGCTCTTGAGTTCATGATAACATGAACGAGGATGTTTCTGGTGGGCTTTCATGGTGCCACTCAGTGCAAGGGAATTCACGTGGTCCCTCTCCTGTCTCATCTCCTCCCAACACACAAACATGTCCCACTCCAGCCTGCAGAAATATCAGGGACAACACAGCTCAAGTCAAAATTTTCACGCTCATTTGGACTTGCCTCCAGAGAGCAAAACTCCCTAAAATAAGAGAGAGCTGTTAAGCAGGTTTTTACGAGTTTCTTTTCCGTGCTTTACCAAGCACTGCCTGCCCTGTTCTTCTGCATTTTAATAATAAAGGAACATAGAGATAGTCATGCCTGTCTCTTTTGTGATGTTAGTCAAGGAATTTGGCAGGCCAGTGGAAAAATGAAACTCTTCAATCTGCTTTTGCAATATTCTTCCACTAATATAAACAGAGGGGTTTGTCCTCTTTTAGGGGGTTATTATGGTTACAATGGAGTTAATTTCCAGGTGTGTGGAAAGTGTACAGTAACACAAGAAAAATACCATATTAATATTTAATATAACACTTTTTATGAGCATGAAAAGAATAAAACCCATTCAAATGCAAATGCAGCCTGCAAGGATGGATAAAGTTTTATGTTTTTCCAGTAACGTCTTCATTTTTGCTAAAGCCCGATTTAGTCTTGAGCAAGCTAAGAGCGCCGGTGTGCGTGCAGTTCAGACACAGAAAAGTCTGCCTCTGGCCAAAGTCCTACTCAGTATTTGAGACACTTTTGCAATACCATCTTGTTACAGCACTCATTGAAATACGGTGGGTTTATTAATCCCTTCAGAGCCACATATCGTAGCCCCAAAGGGATGAAGCCTGCTGCAGTGTCTACCCTGCCTTATGAGGCTTCAGCAGAGCAGCCAAAACTGTGGGATTGTTCCCTACAGCTTTTATGGGCCACAATTTTTTTTCTGTGACACACTCTGAATATACCGAGTATAACAAATGGCCTAGCCTGGGATTTTCAATGAAATATCTATGTGCTAGATACCTAGCTCCTCCCAGGTTTCAGTAGATCTGGGTCTCTAACCACCACAAAGCTCTTTTGACATCTCCAGCCAAAAAGGATGCACTTTGCTAACCACATTTCAAGCACCGCATAGTAGCAACCAGCTGGGGAAGCTTATAAATGCCGCACAAATATTTGCAAATAACTCCAGAAAATAAACATAAGCATCAGCCTAGCTAGAAGATTCCCTGGCAAACGGTAGCAGAGGTTTGGGGAATGTGTGGCAGGGAGATTAGGTATGCAGTAACTGGTGTCACTTCTAGCTATCACAGAATTACTCTTGATCGACCCCATCTTATCGAGCTCAGCAATGGCCAAGGCCATGCCACTGAACCAGCTTAAACAATTTTCAATCCAGTCCAGACAGATTTCTTCTTTCATAATGGCTCTGCCACTGTGCATGTCACTAACTTGTCTTCCAAATGGGTCCAGATGGAGTAATGCATTAGAGTGGAAAAAATAAGCCTGCAGTGAAGGCTAGGCATCATGAGAGCCGAGTTCAGCACCTGAATGCAGCACATACATTCGGAGTTACTTTGAACAAGTTGCATCACCAGGTTCATTTCGCTTCATGACAGGCTTCAGTCTCTCTCCAACACCACTCCCTCAAGGGTTTAACAACAGGTTTTTTATTTCTACTCTAGCCTGGATGATGTTAGACCCTTGGCTCCTTCGCTGTTAATCAAATATAAGTAAAACCCAAGACTATGGACTAGAGCACAACTCTAAGGCATGTAACACTGCTGTCCTGAGGGGTTCACCATTTTGGCACCTCTCACCAGGACAATCTGCAGGAGATCCAGCACTTCTCTGCCTCTGCACCAGTCCTGGCTGAACCACATGATTACAGCGAAGCAGTCAAGGACCTTGGCTTGCTTTGGCCTGTGCCCACACCTGGGCAAGCTCCATACCCAAACCTCAAGTAAATAGTTACCTGAGTCAAAAACATGTCTGCAAGGGACACACCATAGCTCAGACAAGGAGAGTGAGGAAATATTGGGAAAGCAAGTAAACAGGGATGTAGAAAGCTGGAAGGCATATGGGTTTTGCTTGTTTGTTCTTTAACTCGGGTATCTCAAACTCTCCAACAGCTTAACTTGGGAATTCCCCTTTGTGAAGGAGAACTTCGGAGGACATAAATAAATGGAAATTTATATGGAAATAAACATCCAAATATACACGAGGAAGGGAGGGGAGGGAAAGGAGTGATTCATTATTATGGCTTACATATCATTATGCATTCATAAATTCCAAGGTAATATATTTTTCTTCATTGCTTGGATAATAAATCATCATTCGATTACAAAAGGGGAGTACCTGGATGGAACAGCAGCTTTTCTGAAAAATACTCCTGGCAGATGAATGACAGGAAAATTTATGGAGAATTCAGTTGCCTGACCATCCTGCCTCCAGGAGAGAAGACTGTGCCAATATCTAAACCTTTCCTGACAATTCCCACAGCAGACACTGTCCTTGATGGAGTGAGGTTTTTAGACCTCCCTTGGCTTGATTTTCATTATCCCCGCTTTGGCAGCCTGCAGAATGTCTAATAGCAGTGCAAAAGGGTTAGAAAAGAGCCGTCCAAGCTGCTACTGAGCCTGTGCTAGCAGGCCTGTCTCTAGGATCTATGAAAAATATACTGCTGTGTTCCCCACTTAGCTGGAGTTGTCCAATCAATCAAAGAGATCCTTCAAGGGTCACTGGTATTCATAAGAGCAAAGAGTTTTCAAGAACAAAAAATGACCATCCTGTCTACTGACTGCTTACTGTTTTCTAGTTAATCTTCATTTCAACTCCTAGCCTTTTTTCAGACCAACTCTTAATTTCTTTTCCCGTCTATAAACAAAGCCATTTGGCTTTTTTTTTGTTTTGGTTTTTTTTTTTCAGTTGGTGCCTTTGAGTCATTCTTTGTTTTTCTCCCATTAGACTCACAGCATGGGGTAAATCTGAAAATCTGGTCATACAGGCAAAATGTCTGGAGAGGGGGTGGGCAGCTGAAGCAAAAGGTATGGCTCAAGGCTGCCATGTGCAAAGCCAATCCTTGCTGCAGTAAGGCCAGAGAACTGGGGGTCAAGCCCCAGTTTTTCTTTTCACACTCAATTCTGAAAGGAAATTGCCACCTCTTGTTTAAAAGCAGCCAAATGGAACCAACATCCCACCAGGTCTTGGGTCCCACTTCAGCAAAGGGCAATTCACCCCTTGCAGAGCTCAGTGCTTCTAGTGGAAGATCATCACTGAGCATTTCTTCAACAAGGAGCAAGCCTTGGAAACATGTAGGTTTTAATCTAGGAATTGCCTGTTCTAAGTTGGAGGCCTTGCATACCTGCACTGGGCTTTGTATTTTTTGCACTGCTCAACTGCCAAAAAAGCCACATACACAGAGTCTGACTCAGAAGAGGACTTTCTCTCTACAAGGGCCAGCTAAGATTGTCAAGGGAAGGGGCTGAACATACGGGCCAGGATCTGTCATCTAAGATTAGACGCTTCACTCTGAACTAGACATAGAAAGCCTCCCTTCGCAGGTGGCAGAGAGAAGCAGTGTATCCCACCTCCTCCTAATGCAGACATCTGAAACAGATCAGATGAATCATGCTCTAGAAATGCCAATTTCTTAGCAGCGATTATAAAGTAAGTCTGGATGAGTAGCTCATCTGCTGCCATCTGAAGTAGAAGGAACTGGATGCATTGTTTGGAAAGCAGAAAGAGAAGGCTTTTTTTCCTGCTGGTTTCCAGTTTCAGATGGCACTGCAGAAAGAAAAAAGCCAGTGCAGTTGCCTGAATTTCTGTACGGAAGGCGTTTTATCTCCTAGTCTCAGTGCCCAGATTTCAAGGGCTGCACAAGATAGGATGCTGTGAAAAATCAAACTCAAGCTTCCTTCCAAATTGCATTCCTATCGGGCATTAGCCAGCACTATCCATCCAAAACATTAAAGACCCCTAAATGCGAATCCCTACACAAAGGAATTTGAGATGTTTTCCAGGGGATCTTCTAAGAATACCAGTATTTGTGAAATACAGCTTGTCATTTGTTAAAAGGGAAGACATTTGGGCAATAAAGGCAATAGAGTAACTCCATCAATAACACGAGCACAGAGCTCCGATGGGTCACATTAGTCTTGGAAAAATCTCAGTCTTCCAGTCACGCTGCCATACAGAGACATGGTCTCCAGGGCCCATTTTACTCACAAATTCTTGCCCCTAAAGTTTAACAGCCATAATTACAGTGGGACATGAGAGAATGATACAGATTTATGCTAGCTGAAAATCTCTTATCAAGCCCTCTTCACTGAGGTGTCTTTGGTTTCTTGAATTCCCTGGACTGTTTGCACCAGCGAGACCAGTAGAGCTGGGAAGACAAATAGATTCTTAGCCTTTACCACTCTGTACTGTGTACAGACCTTAAAATCTGCATTCCCCAGGTGCCAAACAGCATTTTACATCCACTTTGGCCTTCCTGCAATTCCATATAGCTCAAGGATATATATTTCCCCTGCCCTCATCCCCAGATGAAATCTCTCCTGTGGAATAAACAAACCTTTTACACATCTCTGCATTACCCCATCATTTGGCAGGATTAGGATGCGAGTGTGTTTCACACCTGATGCAGAAAAGTATCTGCTTTGAGTTTTCACCCAGCCATGATTTGTCAGTGGATAGAAATCTCATCTCTGAAGCCCTGGGGCCTCCACAGTAATGTAACAGATTTTATTAGCAGTTTCAGAAAGGTAATCTAACACTAGATTAGCATTAAATGGTCCAGCAAAGCAGACATATAAAGGCATCTGTAAACATCCTCCGGTGCCCTTGGTAGCATGAATATCTGTTTTTTAGGCAAAGAGACAGTATTTTATTTAGATGCTTTGAGGCACGAATTTGCTTTGTGTACAAACTACTGAGTGATTAATGTCTTGGTGAGCTCTCTTCCTCATCAAAGCTAAAATGACTTGAAATATCATATGACTTGCTAATAGATGACTAGATAAAGCTAAATTGTAAAATGATCACTGCGCTTTGGTCTCTTGCTGAACACATGGATTTCCTAATATGAGAAATGTGATCAGGAAATAATCTGCTACTAAGAAGGCAATCCGAATCCCCTTCGGGGAACAGGCTGCAAGAGTACAGCAGTGAGGATGCTATATTAGCATTTCAAGAAGAGCCTGAAATCAGTACAGAGGATGCCACTGAGGAATAGCTAAAATTGCTTTATCTTTATCTGCTAATATTTCTGGGAAAATTGCAATATTGGGAAATTGCAGAAAGACCAACCACCTCACTTACATTGAATTGGATCTGCAACTGTGCTGGAGCTATTCAGAGCCTACAGGATGTGATATTCTCCAATTAGAAGTATGAACTTCAGTCCAGGTTAGGGTTCCTTTGTCAATGCTACTGATAAGTTTTGGGGTAAAGACAGATACTGAGGTCAGTATTTTTAGCAGACAGAATGTTTGAGTGACCCACCAGAGACTCCTTACAGTAGCATAATTTACTAAAGATGGGGCTTCCATCACTTGCCTGTCATCTCTTTGAGGGTTTCGACAGCCTCAGAAACTTCGTCCAAAAAGTTGGGGGTTGTTGTTTGTTTGTTTTTTGTTGATTTGTTTTTTTTTAAAAAAAGTGCAATATAGATCCTTCATGTGATATCTCAAAAGTTTCCTCCATGAAAACAAAACAAACAATTGCAAAGATCTGCATTTGTTTTTCATAACAATGAGGAGTTATATGGACTTTATATATAGGATAAAATACTGCATAATACAGAATTTTAGGAGAGCAAACAAAAGAGCTTAAGCAACATTCTAATGAGCTTGAATGATTTATAGCTTCTTGGGCTCTTGAGAGCTATTTGAAACTCCGATGACTTTCTGCTGTAGGCACGGTTAATAAAACTTGAATTTCTAATCTTGGGTTTTCCCAAAATGAAAGTTTTAACTAATCAAAATATCCAGTTGATATACCCAAGCAAGTGCTATTGAGCACTCCAAATACCTGCACAATAACAGACAGGCTAAAGTTACACAGAACAATCTGAAAAATGCATCAAAAGCATGTACCAAACTGTTCTCATTTCACTTCTAAGTGAAAGATATGTTCTAGTCACCTGGCATATGAATAAGTCTCTTGGATATCATACAAGAAAGGAAATGATCAAATACACCATACTCTCTTTTAAGCAGAAACAAACATTAGGGAAGAATTACTTTTGGAGAAAAAAATATGAAAGCTTGCCAATACTTTTTCAAGTTATTTGCTCTGTTTTACATCGTGGCGATGCAAATCGCTGAGCGAACTATGGCCATATGCATACGGTGAGATATGGTCCCCAAAACAGGCTCACAGCTGAACAGACAAGACAGAGGATGACCTCATGTGGAGGTCTGACCTACTCTCAGGACCCACCAGGGAACACTTGGGCATTGGTAGACCTGGTGCTTCCATGGGCTGCCAACACCCCATGCTCTCGACATTGTCCTTCAAGCACACCATCTACGGACAAAAGCATCCAGGACAGCGCTGCATCCCATTTAAACAATTCTTTTCTAACTTATAATGGACCTGGGGCCTTGCCAAAGCTCTCCTATACAAAATTGCTGCTTAAAAATCTCCCGACATCTACCTTATTGCATATGCAATAGTTCTGCCTCTCTTTCATATGGTACATACCTCTTTCTACACAAACAATGATTTATTATTTTAGCAATAGAAAGCTGCAATAATAGGCCAATGAAAATAGCTAAAAATTGTAGCCACTTTGCCTAGCAATTATACGTGTGACAGTTTCATTTATCTGCTAGTCCAGCAGCTTAATTTATATCCCCGCTTAATGGTTAATTGTGGAAGTGCACTTTGATGCAACAACAGCAGGGGAGAGCAAGGGCTGGACCAAGCATCTTGAAAGAAAAAGCCCCTTTTAATAAATACCTCTGCAATTAATTATGCAATCAAAACAGCCATCAGCAAGCAAGAATAATGAGGAGAGGGAAAACATCACTGTATTTACATGTGGAAATAAACCACCAGTCTGGTAAGATGTAGATGATGCAGAAGACATACAGAGTATACCCTCATCCAACTCCTAGTTTGACTCCAACAGGAGGTATGAGGATGCAGCCCTCATTATGTAACCCCAGTATGTACATTTAAATGTTTTAAAGCTGGCGGAAAAATCCAGGGGGAGAACTCATGGTTGTTCTTTTTGTTTGTACTTTGGTTTTTGCTCCTTACTGTTCAACTGGGTTTTAAAGTTTTTTCTCTTTAGTTGCAAGGGTAGAAAAATGGCTTAAAACAAAGCAAAACTAAAAAACCCAATCCCCCAAGCAAACGAACAAACAAATAAAAATCCACAGAGAGAAGCCAAGCCAATATTCACAGGAATTTAGGTGAAGGAGATTCAAAACAACAATTACTATGAGAAGGCTGATGAAAATTAATCGGAAGAAATGGCAGCACTGTTTCTGCATCAGGAGAGCAGAATTTTTCAACGTCTGTACTAAAATGATGATTTACAACTCTGCAGTGGAGAGAATTTACACACTGACCAAAACTTTGGTAAGGTTTAGATCAGGTCAGGGATTTCCTGATCACATTTTGCTTTTGTCAGAAAATGTTGACTCATTGAAATTGCATCTGTTATTTACCACTAAAAGTTTGAACAGTATTTATTGTTGTCTGGATTCCTCCAGCCCTGAATGAAATATCTGGTCCAAACCAGAGAGACACAGCACAGAAATAGCAGCTAAAGGCCTTGCCTTCTGTGTACGAGTCCGAGACACTGAGCCTGGGCTCGCTCACCCAGGTAGGAAAGTTGAATTTCATTGCGTAACATTCCGGCAAAGGACTCTGATCCCATGACCCCTCTGGCACCTTGCTCAGGGTCTAAGCGAAAAAGCACAAGGTCCTGCTTGCTCTTTGCATGCAGAATTAGAGGTTTTCCAAAATCTTAGTAAGTCACAACAAATGGAAAAACAGCCTCTTGTGTGGTATGGCCAAAAAAACACCAAAGGCAATGGCCAAATTACTTTTCCAGTAACTTCAGTAATTCAAAGATGGAGGTCTATGGAGGACTCCATTTCCTTTTTTTTTTTTTTGCCCTTGGTGAAGCCATGTTGGCTGTCACCAATCACCTCCTTATTTTCCATGTGCCTTAGCAGAGATTCCAGGAGGATCTGCTCCATGATCTTGCTGGGCACAGAGATGAGACTGACCAGCCTACAGTTCCCTAGGTCTTCCTTTTTTTCCTTTTTGAAAAGGGGGGTTATGTTTCCCCTTTTCCAGTCAGCTGGAAATAGGTACCTGGAGAGGTGGTAGAAAGTGTGTCATTGGAGATTTCCAAGAGTTGGCTGGAAAAAACTAGGGCTGGCTTGGTCTAGTGTTGGTGACTGTCCTTCTCCAAGCAGGAAGCTGGACTAGAGAGCTCCCCTAGACAACACTCCTGTCATTCTGTGGTCTCTTGTTTTTTTCATGAGATGTCAAGAGTCAAACATTGTGAAGATAAATTGTACACTGAAACTAAATCATCTGAGAGTGTAAGAAACACGTTTGAGTTATTTCATGAATATGAAATCCCTGATGCAATCTAGACAGCTTATCACTTCTGAGGCTAATCAGACTTTACATATTACTGAGAGACAATTTTAAAAAGAGAGACAGAAATAGGGTCTTTTCGGGTGGCCTGATATGACCAAACAGCAGTAGCAACAGCTCTAGCGGAAAGCCCAACAGCCATTTCTGAAGATAAGTATTTGGCCATGACACTGGAGACAGGATAGTGCAGATATCCATCTGGAACTTGTAGCCCAAAATCAGAGCCACCTCTTCTTGAGAACAGGAACAACAGAAGCATAACATTTTTTTATTTCATGACCCCAAAAGCATGGTCTTCCAGTGTTATCCATGCTATTCTGACTCTGTACTGCCTAAGGATAACTGATGCTAGACAGTATACATTCCTTTCTGAATGATTCACAATCTCTTGAGATATACTGTAATTACTGTAACTGTACCAAAAGATATAATTTTCTATCTTACAAGAAGAACATCCAAGTTGAGATAAATGTTTACAGAGAAGACTGAAATCAGAGGGCCCAAATCCTCTCTCACGGCCCAGTTTGACAGACATCGCGTGAGAGAAAATCACTGAGAACAGAATTATCGGAGGAATTTTGTAAACCAACAGGAAATTAATTCCATCTGAAATAATTCTAATTAGGTAGCTGTTTTAATGGTAAAACATTAAACATTTTTGGGGGGAGCCGAGTATTTAAAAACAAAAATGATAATTTATTTAGTCTATATAGACTTGCTCAGCTGTAAATCACTGATGCATCAGATAATACTTCCCTGAAAAATCACGCCAAGTAGAAAATATCATTTTTTGTGTGTTATCAGGAGCAGCGGAGGCAGCTGGCTCGCTTCTTCTAATCCTTACTAACATAACTGCATAATCACCTCACTGAGCACTGAACCTCAGCTCTGAGGGCTCTGTCTTCTGTTGTTAGTTTCTAAAAGCACAGGGAAGATCCTCCCCAAGTGGGATTTGCATCACTAATTATTACGGAATAATTAGGAACAACAGATGCCAACTTTCGAACTCACTGAGCCTGGTAAAATTCCCAGGGGCTCAGAGTTTTGGAAATACTGAAATTTTACTTTTGATTTGTGTGGGAGCCGGATTGCTGTCACTAAGAACCATGTGATCATATCAGGATTACAGTGACCCACCACTGGAACTGCAGTTACACCGACCCATCTAAATACTCAGAGTTAATGCATCTCTCCTAGTGATTTTTTAGACAGACTCTATAATTTAATATTTTAATGGAGAGTACCCATGAGTCAATAATAGAGCTTTCACAGCATTCTAAATGACATAGTATTCTTCTAAAATACACTGCAAATTTTCAAGAGAGAGATTTGGGGTTTTTTTTCCTAGTGTAGTTAGACAGTAATGGAAGGTTTTTAAAAAGAACAAGACCCTTCTGTAAGTTAAGGAAGACCTGCCTACAGTGAAGTTTGCTCTACTTGGGAATATTATACTACTTTAAGTATTTCTTACAAACAGAAATTGCCTTTAAAGATTTCAGTAGCTGCCTTGAAATATTTAATTACAGAAGAATTTCTACACTCAAATGAAAAATTTAAGTCAGGATTGCTTCCACTACAAGCCATTGATTAAACCCCACCTGCCTCTGAAACCAGCAGACAGACACACTTCCCTCAAATACAGCTCCAACTAGAGATGGGAAGTGCTAAGAAAAACAAAAATTGAGCTTCTCTATTCTCAATTATTCGCTCAAGTTTTCATTAAAAAAAAAAAAAAAAAAGAGACGGAAGCTTCACTGAACTCACAGCCACCCCATGAGACATCCAGTGCCTACACCACTGCCAACTTCTCTATTCTCAATTATTTGCTCAAGTTTTCATTAAAAAAAAAAAAAAAAGAGACGGAAGCTTCACTGAACTCACAGCCACCCCATGAGACATCCAGTGCCTACACCACTGCCAACAGCCAAGGGCACACGAGGCAACCACATACATGCAAGACCAACTTTTAGGAGTGACAACTTTCTGCAGTTGGCCACCAACTGGCCGCTTGGATAAAGATGTTTAATGAACACGAGAAGGGACTAGGCTAAGGATAGATCTCAGCCTCTGTGGAGCTTTGGGGACAACACAAAGACAGCTCCAGAGAGTCCAAATCAGTTGTTGGGACCAGCAGAGGTCACAGATACCTATGTGAAGGGAGGATCAATTTGATTTAGACTGCATTCCAGTTTGAGGTAGATCTGAAGTGTTCCCTGGCAGCAAAACATTCAACAAAACTATAAAAACAGAGCACATTGACCTGAAACCCAGTGAGGCTGCTCTATCCTTCAGTGGTAAAACTGTTCATGAAAGTTCATGGAAAAGTAATACAACAAAGAGGAGAAAGTTGTTGTGGGGAGTGTTCACTCAGCCTGATGATACTTTCCCTTAAGCTACTTCCATTGTCAGTTGACAGAAATTAGCTTCTCTCTGAAAATGAATCACAGCCCCAATTCCCTTCTAGAGGATCTTCTCTCTACAGATTACGCTAACAGCTTAAAGAGAAGAGCTTCTAAACCAGTCACAATGTGGCTGTAAAAGAGGGCCAAACAAACATCTGTGCACTTGCAATGAAGCCACAGATGCTCTGAAATCAATTCATCATTGATTAAAAGGGATGTTTGGATCAATAAGTCTTGACTCCCACTGCTCCAGGGTTGCTGCAAGGCTGCATCGCTTAGCTCTTTGGGTTATCAGGCTTTTACAAATTAATATTACGCCTTCTTTGTCATAATTACAGAGCAATTATGAAACTAACAGCAAAATCTATACAAGGTCAACCCTGATCCTGTCCGGGAAACTCGCTCCTACCAGCCCCATCCTAATAGTACCTGGGGAACTCCAGACCTTTTCAGCTCTAGCCCTAAAATCCACAACCCCACACTGCTCCCAGCCTTAGTTTTACCCTTATCCACAACACACGTGTCTTCAGCACATCATTTCTCTCCATAATCCCAACTGCAGCTGCCTCACCATCCTCATCCTTTATCCAGCCAGGGTCCTACTTCTGGTCCCAAACATAGCAGGCAGAGTACTGATCCCAGCTCAGTCTCTCTGCTTCATTTGTTGCAGAGACCTAAATAAGACAATATTTTGCAAAAAACACCTCATTTCAGTGCCTAACAACCATTTATTGGTGGGTTAAGCCATATGTGTGATCTCAATCAAGACAAACAACAGAGTCTGTGAAACTAATTTAAATTATCAGGATCAAATGCCATAATTCCTATTTTAAAATGTACAATTTCTGCCTGTTTTCTCTATGCAAATAATCTATGAACAAATGACAATTATCCAAACACTCATATTTCTATCGCTCTCTTTAAAGTAGCATTTAGACATTTGCGTATCTCAAAAGACTTTTCAGTGCCACCTCTAAATAGTAAGCTCAGATTAAAATGATATGGTTCTAGTTGCATCTGTATTACCCCTCTATGCAGGGACTGTAGGAACAATTGGTTTTCTGGTTCAGCTGCTGAACCAAAAAAATAGAGAATGAAAATAAAAAAAATTAAACAAATAGTCCTGGATCATTTCTTTTTTTCCTCTGCAGAACAAAATCCCACCACCACATCATTTCACTTGACATTCCATTTGCTCTGAAATTAAATGTTTTGTTATGTGTGCTTGTGTGAATAGGGAAGGAAATACTAACTTTAATAAAGCAGATCAGGGAAACCTGATTTAAGGCTGGGAGCCTGCCTTTCAACTAAGTGTTTCAACCCCTGAGTGGATTACAGCACACTTCTGAAAGATGGAGCTGAAGAGGGTCTTCTCCAGCACCTACAACCATCACCCTGCTCCGTGCAATGGATAAAGTCATGGAGAGAGGGCATAAGAAAGACTCCCTGCAATGGTGAACAGAACACATCCCTAGAAATTAGTGCACCGGTGGCAGTGAATATTCACTGAGTTACTGAAGAAACAATGCCAGAGAGACAGGCTGAAGGCACCTTGCCCCAGGAAAAGAAATTTCTCTGGTAGTGACAGCAGAAGGAGAATTTAAGCTGAGCTAGAAACCACCCTGAGACTTGCAGAGGCTGAGTTAATACAATAACTTCTAAACTTCACAGTAGGATATTTACTCTAGAACTTTGTGTGTCTAGTTCAAAGAAAACCAAACCCATCTTCAGGGTGGCTGAAACTGCACTTAACATTTGCCCCAAAATATGGCTGCCTACCTATCTTAAACACTTAGAAGCTATCAACTGAAAGTGCTGCTTCTTGGGGAAACTTAATCCTGCTGAAAATCAACAGCAAGAAAAACATGGGAGAGGCAGTATCTAGGGAATGTGGACACACAGGGACATGTAGCCATGACCCTCTAAATGGAAGTGGTCTTGGGAGACCAGAACATCCAGGCAAGCTGCTGACAGTTCCCTGTGAAGCTCGTATTTCCCAGGACATTTTAGTTACAGCTCTGCCACTGATGTTATAATGACCTCAGTCCTCAGCTGGAGCCACACAGCTTCAACAGCATGGTTTTCCTTGGTGGAAGAAAAAATATGAAAATAAACAACTTATGACTGCCATTATGCCAAACACCAGTTAATGCTTGTTTTTTTCTTCTGGCTTCTTCTATTACCTTATCGCTAGCCATGGTTTCACTGCCTGAGATATACGTGTTTCAGTGGAGGGACAGTCCTTGGTTTATTGCACTGCATTATGAGTTACCGCTAGCCATGGTTTCACTGCCTGAGATATAAGTGTTTCAGTGGAGGGACAGTCCGTGGTTTATCGCACTGTATTATGAGATGTGTGCTGTTCTCTTACAGGGAAGACGGCTCTTTATAGGAGCTGAACACACACAAAGTGATCACACCTAACAGTGGTCCTGATTACCACAAATCCAATGCCAGCTCTCAAAAAAGTTGTGAAACCTACCAGCTCCTAGACTCACAGGATTAGGAAAGTACCTTTTCATTAAAAAGTAGTTTCTAACATTCATGATGATGAAGAAAAAACCTAGAGATGTAATTATCTTGTATCCCAAGAACCCATTCCTCCACCAAAAGGCAACAAAACTTATATCAAGTTATGTCTTTAAATGCTCAAATTGATGATCTCTGCCAAACTTGCAGCAGAGAGCACAATATCACCACTCCAGAATTTCTCTTAGCAGCCAGTAAGACAGAGTCCTTGTCTCCTGCTCATCAGGCAAACCACTCACATGGGAGAAGTTGTCCAAATGCCCAAATTCCACATGCAAAGCTCAGAAAAACCAGGAACTTCGACTTCTTTTTTTTTTCCATTTCTTCTCCTGGATGAGCACTCATTTCGGAAGCTCTGCCGCTATTTCCACTGTCTGTTTGCACCAGCAGCTGAAGATAACCTTTTGATAACATTTGCAACTCACACATTAATGTACCATCTATCTCTCATTATATCTCCTCACCACATGTTCTCCTATTCACAGCAATTATTCAGATTATTCTGTCTTGTTTTATCAGCTCTCCCTATGCATACAAACAAACTGAAGAAATTAGCAATGCAGAATTAAGAGAGATGTTTTGGTTTTGAAACTCTTATCTCAGCCTCCTTCAAGCAGAGTTTCCCCTGCTCATATTTGCCTACAATTAAGAGTAGTCTTACAGCATTGTACACTGTATAAAAGTGCATTGGAAAACTGTGAGCACTGCCTTTATTTTCCATTGTTACTGTCCCTTCAGTAGTAAGAGTTTAGAGGAGACATCCAATTCAATTCCTGACACGCTGACAATTTTACAATTGTTCTTCTGAACCACAAAATAACACAACATTTTGAAGGTACTTTCGTTTTGTGTGATAAAAAAAAATCATAAAGTGAATTTTGTTTCATAATACACTGTCAAAAACCCATCTTTCCAGGACACTAATACTTCAGTGATAGTTTTGTGGTCCAGTATTGTTTTTTAAAAAAAATTATTTAGAGAAGTTCATTTTTTATTAAAAAAAAAAATAATCAAAAAAACATTGGCTACAATTCCTCTCTATATACAGCATTTAGGTCAACAAGGAAAATTGCTCTGGCATCTTGGGAGACATTGTTTAAATTCCTATTCACTAGAAATGGCATAAGACAAAGAAAAAGTCATTGTTACGTATACATGAATTTAGAGATGACATGACTGAATTTAGAAATAGCTTATTATTTACTAATATATAAATAACCATTAAGCCATATCAAGCATCTTAATGAAAAGGAAGTGAAACAAACCAGCCCCATTAAATTAATACGCGTTTCACCAAAACTTCAGTTTGCTCCATAAGATGGACTCCTCTTAGAGCCTTTTAAATGAAAATCAAACCAATGCTACAAAACTTCAAGAGTGTAGAGCATCAAATACCAAATTTCTCTCCCTGTGTTAAATTCTGCACATCTCTGGTAATTCCCATATCCAAACTAAAAGGGAACAACCTTTATACACCTTTCAGCATTCATAATGTCATAAGATCAAAGCAGTCCGTGTTCTCAGCTCACTACCTTCTGATTTCTTTTCTGGCTCTAAGGAGGGCTTTAGAAGCCCCACTTCAGCAATGTGCTTTAGAGGAACGACCAAACTCTTTCCAATAACTACACAAGCCAGGATCCATCTTTTGGCACCTTCTAAATCCCATTAATCTGAAACCGATATTATAATGAATTCATGCACAGGAGCTTTCCTGAAACGTGTCAGGATGAACACCTGTATCTGATTTGATGCAGGCTTGCATGTTTTTCTGGGTCTGTAGCTGCTTAAGTCAAGCAGACAAATCCCATGGATGATGTGATCACTGAAGACATGGTCCTGAACTCAAAGGAGGTGAGTGCTGCTTCTACAAGGGTGAGCAGCAACCTCATCCAGGCCAGCAAACTCTCCCAGGCTGGAAGCAAAGAAGCAGAGGAAGGAAAGCAGCTCAGATACCTCCTTTTGTCTCATCCCACCAAAGCTGTAAGATACTCTTGAAGCATCTTGTTGTTTGGGATCACCAGGTGTAACAGTAGCAAAGCTAGCAAACAGAGGAATCTGGTCAGCCTCCCCTGCATCTGCTCCATTCCCTGCATTTACCGGGAACCTCCTGCACTGGCATTAGAGGGGGAAAATCAGCAAAAAAGAGGGTTCTGACCACTTTCTTCTTTTTCAGATTGAGTTCAATGCAGAAAACCCATCTGAATAAATATCATGGCATAGGACGAACTAGTACTAAATGCTTGTTTATTACATTCATGTCTCTCCTCCCTTGTTGATAGGTCCATAAACCTGATAATCGATACGCTCATTAAATAGCTGTGCATCTGACCCAAATACAATATACAAAATAAAAAATATATGCAATAACATCTAAATCATCATATAGTTCTGATAGATGATGAAGACCTAGGCTGTAAAATGATTCCACCCCTCTTCATCTCCCAGAATCCTACATATTGATATCCATTAGCCCTCGGGAACATTACCAGATAAGAGCAGAGCAGAAAGTTGTACAACAAAAAACCAGCATCTCGCTCAATATTTCCAATGAAAATCATTGGTAGAAAATAATAAAGTGTATAACTGTAGTCTGAATTTACAGACCTGGATATGTTCTTTTATAGAAAATGATAGTTACAGATGAAAAGACAAATATCTCTCTGGATCCAAAAACAAAAGCATTGTTAGTTTTATTCCCACAAGATCGATACCAATCATGCACTGTAGCCAACCAGAGCAGTTGATAACAATCAGGAGGTGCTACATTCAATTCTGTTTTAGTGACAGGGCTGGTAAGTCAATAACTTCAAAAGGCATTTTTAAAAAAATAAGTAAATAAATCTGATTTTTAGAGAGGCATATAATAGGAACCCATTTGTAAGTCAAGATTTTAAGCAGATCTAAAGCCGGAGCATGGCCCTAGTTACCCTCCAAAGGATATTTTTTCTTGGGTTTAGCTCAGAGCCAGGAGAGAAAACCTGTGCCTATGCCAGCACTGTCAGCATCTTCTTACCATTTGCTGACACCCAAAATTTGTCCCAAACCAGGAATATCCCAAAGCATTAAAATGAAAAATGTCCAAGGCAGTCACATTTCAGCAGATATGCCATGGACCATGTGGGGCAACATTACCCTCAAACGAGCAGCCCAAAGCCTGCCATGGAGTGCTTTGTCAGGCAACGGGCAGAGTCCTGTTGCCCTGACTGCAGCTACACCTGTTTGTACTCGTTCCATAGTCCCCATGGACCACTCCAAGCCTCAAAGCTATAGCATTCCTCAGGTAGTGCTTTAGAGGTCTGCATTAGATATTTCACATGAGCACAGCATGAAATGGCCCTCACACACCAACACCTGCATCTACCGTTTCTTGGTTGATGTTTCCCTGAAGTTGCAAGGAGGCCTTTACTGCTGGTGCCCATCTGCTTGCCAGAATCCTTTTTGCAGAACTTGCCGAGAAATTCAGTTAATTTTCACAAAATCTGGCTATTGCCTCCGTGCAGGAGCTATGATAGGAAGCAAGCATGGCAGGAGGGCTACAAGCTGTTGCAGTACCAGGCTCCTCAATACTGAGTATTTGTGCATGCCCCCCAAAAAAAAGAAAGGACAGTGAGGCAGCAGTTGAAAGCTGGGAACTTTGTGGTTGCTGTTCCAACACTAAATTTCTACAGATTTACACGTACAAGCTGAACACAGAAAAGACCTGACCCGGGGTCACGCATATATAAAGATGGAACGACTGAGGTTAAGGTCAGGAGAGCAGCACAACTAAAAGGCACCAGGACCCTTAAATAAGTATTTCCACATGTTCATATTTCTGGATGTCTTTCACCTGTTACCATCCCTCGGTACCTCTGGATTCTAAAGCTAAGAAATTCTCAAAAATAAGACACAAACAGTATTTGAAGGGTTTTTTTTGAAAGGCTCAAGTAGCTAAAAAAATATTCTAGTTCTTAACCCCACACAGCTGTAGTAGGCAATGTTCACTGATTCCTACAGCTACTCAAAATTCAACCACTATATGATGATGCCCTGCTTTGGTTATTAGCTCTGTCAGACTACCTCCATTCAGACTCAAGTCTCCTCTGAAAGGTGTTCAAGGCAGCCTTTTTGTTTGGAGGAAGAAAGGGGATTTCAGTTTTAATGGTTTAGCTATTTTCAAAATTAAGTGGGGTGGGGAAACTGTTTTAAGGATTAAAAAATAATAATCGTTATTATGGAGATGGTTCTTTTCCCTGCAGAAAACCCTGTTATCACCATACTAAAGCTCTCCTGCAAACAGCCAACGTGGCAGGGACACACAGCTTACTGCCCACTTAAATTTGGAAAAGATATACAAAGTCTTTGAAATAAAGGACAGTTATTTAAGAGCAACCTAACTTCTAATTTCTGATCAGTTATAATAACAAAACTAACTGGTTACATGTCCAACAGACATTTTTTAAATAATTTGATGCTACAGATACTGTAACATGAATGATGGTTTTGCTAATTAATCTCATCATGAAGATTTGATGTACAGCTTAATTTGCCAAAGCTTGTGTACTCTGTGCCACCAAAGCCAGGAACCCAGGCTGTGTATGTTCCCTCAACCAGTCCCCACGTCGTTGCAATACGTAGTCACAAGCATGTGACAGTATGGTTTGCTGTACAATCAGGAGAACTACATTCAGACCAAAATATTATTTCTGAGTTCACACCTGACTGCCTTCTGGATTTTAAACCATTCATTGGCTTTCAGGCTTCTCTTCACAGCCCAGAGATTTAGTTTCCTTTTGTTCCCAACCTAAGGTTTGCTCATTGATCACTTGTTCTTGGGAGCTGGTACACACACACACACACAAAATAATCTCAAACCTACCTTTGCATGTATGAACAATACAAAACCACTTAAAAAAAATATATTAAGAAAACTATTGTAGCATCAAACGCAGAAAGTTTGCCATACATGCTGCAGATTAAACTTTTCAACGTAACAGCCAACTCAGACAAGTTTGTTGGCAGCAAACACACAAAACTTCCTTTTCAAATACTCCAAACGAAGAGCACTAACAGAGCCCGAGGAGATGGGGCGTTTCAAACACCCATTCCACCCTCAGCAGCTAGACACAAAAAAACCCCTCAGCATATGTGGGCAGCAGCTCTCCACCTCCCATCACAAAATGGAATTCCCTGCAAATGGCTGCAGGGCCTCATCCTGAAAGCCACTGGTCCAGAACCGCTACTGTGCATATGTGATCAGTCATATTGACGACGAAGCAAAGCAGAACTCAAGTGTTTCCATACAGAAGAAATATAAGCAGTGAAATCAGAGATTTGATATGTCTGGGCGGCAGTACTTCCCAGTCACTCAACAAAGCGAACCACTTATGAGGCATGAAATACCCGATTGACCTTGAAGGAAGGTAGCTGAGGATTTATGTACAGGGAGCAGCCGAGAACACCTCTCTGTGGCTATTTTGACTCTTGGGAAATATGGCAGATCCTTCACATATGATAGCTGCTGCCTCCGTTAAACACTGCAACAGCAAACAAATCGTTTTGCCCACCGTGAAATCCCAGAGAGAGCAATCATAGAAAATAGACCTCCATTTGCTTGTCAGCAATTTGCAATGTCAGCAGGTTTTGAGCAATTTGCAGTCTCTCTCTGTGTTGCAGCCAGCATAGGACAGAAGATGATGTAAAAATGGGCTGGAAGACCTGGAATAAGAGTCCTGGAGGCTGTGAGACCACTTCTGGAGAACCAGCCACTGCTGGCTACAAGCAGCAGGCACCCCAGAAAACAAACATCTCGCATCAGCTGCCACGTGCTGGGCAGGGGACAGCCACGGGGCGACTGGGGAGCTGCAAGCAGGAGGCCAGCAATGCTCCATCTTTGCATAACGGGGAAGGTATGTCCCCAACACCTTGCAAGCCTTCAGGAAAATCTGTGGGAAGAGAACACTACATGCAAACAAAGCAATGGCAACAGTAGGAAAGAAACAAAGAAACGGCAGCAACACCACCACCATGAGATGCATCACTGCCACTGTGTCCTTGATGCTGCCATTTCTTTACAAGGAGGGTATTTCTGCCATGGGAGGAGGGAACACCGATGACAAGAAGAGCCCTTTCCCCTGGTCCCTCCTAGCAGGGTCCTCCTATGAAGAGGCAATTAACTCCACAGTTAACTGGTACAGGTGAAATGTAACGGGGAGAAAAAATAGCTGTACGGTGAAGTTGTTGTAAACCCTTTGAAGATAAACCTCAAAAAGAACAGAAGTGCAGAAAACAAAGCCACCTGAAGAGGAGTAAGGGGAAAGGTTCTGAACATTTTCCATGTTATTTTTCATTGGTAACTAAAAACATCCCACAGCCACAACTTTTGAACTATTTACTCCAGCTGCAAGAAGAGCCATTCTGACTGAAGATTCCACAGAGCCCACCACAGAGGCACGCAGCGGGCATTCAAATAGCCCAGTAAGGCAGTGCCATCTGCAGGGCTCTGAAAACACTTGAGCCTGGTATTTTTTGAAAGCCAGCAAAGCTGTTGTTGCTGTGGTGGAGGAGCATACAGAACAGCATACTCCCCCCGTACAGAATGAGGCCTGCCCAACAAACAAACCAGGACACATCTTCTGAAGGAAATTTGGACAAATAATAAAAGATCTTTCAGCAACAAAAACAAGAATAAAGAGGTGTCACTACATAAGAAGCATGAGACCTTTCAAAGCACTGAAGTGAGGGCAATGAGTTCATTTTGATTTCAGATCATCCGAGATCACATCATCACCATTTAGGAAAGGGAGGATGTAGCACCTGCGTAGGAAAAAAGGGGAAAACATCTCTGACGATCTGGAACAGCCTCCTAGGCAGGGTCAGAAAATCTACCTATCTCCAGGAAAAGGGACTGCAAAACACAGAGCTTCTATTAACAAAAAGCTTTACTTGTTTACCCAAAACATCCTACCAAGTCGTCTATTTGTATACATGCAATGTTTACATTGCAGAACAGATGTGGGAGGAGAGGGCACTTCCTGGAAGGTGGAGACTCACTAAGCACGCAGTGATAGTATTGGAAAATGACAAAAAAAAAAAAAAAAAGAGACGGAAGCTTCACTGAACTCACAGCCACCCCATGAGACATCCAGTGCCTACACCACTGCCAACAGCCAAGGGCACACGAGGCAACCACATACATGCAAGACCAACTTTTAGGAGTGACAACTTTCTGCAGTTGGCCACCAACTGGCCGCTTGGATAAAGATGTTTAACGAACATGAGAAGGGACTAGGCTAAGGATAGATCTCAGCCTCTGTGGAGCTTTGGGGACAACACAAAGACAGCTCCAGAGAGTCCAAATCAGTTGTTGGGACCAGCAGAGGTCACAGATACCTACGTGAAGGGAGGATCAATTTGATTTAGACTGCATTCCAGTTTGAGGTAGATCTGAAGTGTTCCCTGGCAGCAAAACATTCAACAAAACTATAAAAACAGAGCACATTGACCTGAAACCCAGTGAGGCTGCTCTATCCTTCAGTGGTAAAACTGTTCATGAAAGTTCATGGAAAAGTAATACAACAAAGAGGAGAAAGTTGTTGTGGGGAGTGTTCACTCAGCCTGATGATACTTTCCCTTAAGCTACTTCCATTGTCAGTTGACAGAAATTAGCTTCTCTCTGAAAATGAATCACAGCCCCAATTCCCTTCTAGAGGATCTTCTCTCTACAGATTACGCTAACAGCTTAAAGAGAAGAGCTTCTAAACCAGTCACAATGTGGCTGTAAAAGAGGGCCAAACAAACATCTGTGCACTTGCAATGAAGCCACAGATGCTCTGAAATCAATTCATCATTGATTAAAAGGGATGTTTGGATCAATAAGTCTTGACTCCCACTGCTCCAGGGTTGCTGCAAGGCTGCATCGCTTAGCTCTTTGGGTTATCAGGCTTTTACAAATTAATATTACGCCTTCTTTGTCATAATTACAGAGCAATTATGAAACTAACAGCAAAATCTATACAAGGTCAACCCTGATCCTGTCCGGGAAACTCGCTCCTACCAGCCCCATCCTAATAGTACCTGGGGAACTCCAGACCTTTTCAGCTCTAGCCCTAAAATCCACAACCCCACACTGCTCCCAGCCTTAGTTTTACCCTTATCCACAACACACGTGTCTTCAGCACATCATTTCTCTCCATAATCCCAACTGCAGCTGCCTCACCATCCTCATCCTTTATCCAGCCAGGGTCCTACTTCTGGTCCCAAACATAGCAGGCAGAGTACTGATCCCAGCTCAGTCTCTCTGCTTCATTTGTTGCAGAGACCTAAATAAGACAATATTTTGCAAAAAACACCTCATTTCAGTGCCTAACAACCATTTATTGGTGGGTTAAGCCATATGTGTGATCTCAATCAAGACAAACAACAGAGTCTGTGAAACTAATTTAAATTATCAGGATCAAATGCCATAATTCCTATTTTAAAATGTACAATTTCTGCCTGTTTTCTCTATGCAAATAATCTATGAACAAATGACAATTATCCAAACACTCATATTTCTATCGCTCTCTTTAAAGTAGCATTTAGACATTTGCGTATCTCAAAAGACTTTTCAGTGCCACCTCTAAATAGTAAGCTCAGATTAAAATGATATGGTTCTAGTTGCATCTGTATTACCCCTCTATGCAGGGACTGTAGGAACAATTGGTTTTCTGGTTCAGCTGCTGAACCAAAAAAATAGAGAATGAAAATAAAAAAAATTAAACAAATAGTCCTGGATCATTTCTTTTTTTCCTCTGCAGAACAAAATCCCACCACCACATCATTTCACTTGACATTCCATTTGCTCTGAAATTAAATGTTTTGTTATGTGTGCTTGTGTGAATAGGGAAGGAAATACTAACTTTAATAAAGCAGATCAGGGAAACCTGATTTAAGGCTGGGAGCCTGCCTTTCAACTAAGTGTTTCAACCCCTGAGTGGATTACAGCACACTTCTGAAAGATGGAGCTGAAGAGGGTCTTCTCCAGCACCTACAACCATCACCCTGCTCCGTGCAATGGATAAAGTCATGGAGAGAGGGCATAAGAAAGACTCCCTGCAATGGTGAACAGAACACATCCCTAGAAATTAGTGCACCGGTGGCAGTGAATATTCACTGAGTTACTGAAGAAACAATGCCAGAGAGACAGGCTGAAGGCACCTTGCCCCAGGAAAAGAAATTTCTCTGGTAGTGACAGCAGAAGGAGAATTTAAGCTGAGCTAGAAACCACCCTGAGACTTGCAGAGGCTGAGTTAATACAATAACTTCTAAACTTCACAGTAGGATATTTACTCTAGAACTTTGTGTGTCTAGTTCAAAGAAAACCAAACCCATCTTCAGGGTGGCTGAAACTGCACTTAACATTTGCCCCA
This sequence comes from Calidris pugnax, assembly GCF_001431845.1. NCBI lineage: Eukaryota > Metazoa > Chordata > Aves > Charadriiformes > Scolopacidae > Calidris > Calidris pugnax. Next base: position 967,991 of record NW_015091198.1, on the reverse strand, counting down.
AAATATGGCTGCCTACCTATCTTAAACACTTAGAAGCTATCAACTGAAAGTGCTGCTTCTTGGGGAAACTTAATCCTGCTGAAAATCAACAGCAAGAAAAACATGGGAGAGGCAGTATCTAGGGAATGTGGACACACAGGGACATGTAGCCATGACCCTCTAAATGGAAGTGGTCTTGGGAGACCAGAACATCCAGGCAAGCTGCTGACAGTTCCCTGTGAAGCTCGTATTTCCCAGGACATTTTAGTTACAGCTCTGCCACTGATGTTATAATGACCTCAGTCCTCAGCTGGAGCCACACAGCTTCAACAGCATGGTTTTCCTTGGTGGAAGAAAAAATATGAAAATAAACAACTTATGACTGCCATTATGCCAAACACCAGTTAATGCTTGTTTTTTTCTTCTGGCTTCTTCTATTACCTTATCGCTAGCCATGGTTTCACTGCCTGAGATATACGTGTTTCAGTGGAGGGACAGTCCTTGGTTTATTGCACTGCATTATGAGTTACGTGCTGTTCTCTTACAGGGAAGACGGCTCTTTATAGGAGCTGAACACACACAAAGTGATCACACCTAACAGTGGTCCTGATTACCACAAATCCAATGCCAGCTCTCAAAAAAGTTGTGAAACCTACCAGCTCCTAGACTCACAGGATTAGGAAAGTACCTTTTCATTAAAAAGTAGTTTCTAACATTCATGATGATGAAGAAAAAACCTAGAGATGTAATTATCTTGTATCCCAAGAACCCATTCCTCCACCAAAAGGCAACAAAACTTATATCAAGTTATGTCTTTAAATGCTCAAATTGATGATCTCTGCCAAACTTGCAGCAGAGAGCACAATATCACCACTCCAGAATTTCTCTTAGCAGCCAGTAAGACAGAGTCCTTGTCTCCTGCTCATCAGGCAAACCACTCACATGGGAGAAGTTGTCCAAATGCCCAAATTCCACATGCAAAGCTCAGAAAAATCAGGAACTTAGAATTATTTTTTTTCCATGTCTTCTCCTGTATGAGCACTCATTTCGGAAGCTCTGCCGCTATTTCCACTGTCTGTTTGCACCAGCAGCTGAAGATAACCTTTTGATAACATTTGCAACTCACACATTAATGTACCATCTATCTCTCATTATATCTCCTCACCACATGTTCTCCTATTCACAGCAATTATTCAGATTATTCTGTCTTGTTTTATCAGCTCTCCCTATGCATACAAACAAACTGAAGAAATTAGCAATGCAGAATTAAGAGAGATGTTTTGGTTTTGAAACTCTTATCTCAGCCTCCTTCAAGCAGAGTTTCCCCTGCTCATATTTGCCTACAATTAAGAGTAGTCTTACAGCATTGTACACTGTATAAAAGTGCATTGGAAAACTGTGAGCACTGCCTTTATTTTCCATTGTTACTGTCCCTTCAGTAGTAAGAGTTTAGAGGAGACATCCAATTCAGTTCCTGACACGCTGACAATTTTACAATTGTTCTTCTGAACCACAAAATAACACAACATTTTGAAGGTACTTTCGTTTTGTGTGATAAAAAAATCATAAAGTGAATTTTGTTTCATAATACACTGTCAAAAACCCATCTTTCCAGGACACTAATACTTCAGTGATAGTTTTGTGGTCCAGTATTGTTTTTTAAAAAAAATTATTTAGAGAAGTTCATTTTTTATTAAAAAAAAAAATAATCAAAAAAACATTGGCTACAATTCCTCTCTATATACAGCATTTAGGTCAACAAGGAAAATTGCTCTGGCATCTTGGGAGACATTGTTTAAATTCCTATTCACTAGAAATGGCATAAGACAAAGAAAAAGTCATTGTTACGTATACATGAATTTAGAGATGACATGACTGAATTTAGAAATAGCTTATTATTTACTAATATATAAATAACCATTAAGCCATATCAAGCATCTTAATGAAAAGGAAGTGAAACAAACCAGCCCCATTAAATTAATACGCGTTTCACCAAAACTTCAGTTTGCTCCATAAGATGGACTCCTCTTAGAGCCTTTTAAATGAAAATCAAACCAATGCTACAAAACTTCAAGAGTGTAGAGCATCAAATACCAAATTTCTCTCCCTGTGTTAAATTCTGCACATCTCTGGTAATTCCCATATCCAAACTAAAAGGGAACAACCTTTATACACCTTTCAGCATTCATAATGTCATAAGATCAAAGCAGTCCGTGTTCTCAGCTCACTACCTTCTGATTTCTTTTCTGGCTCTAAGGAGGGCTTTAGAAGCCCCACTTCAGCAATGTGCTTTAGAGGAACGACCAAACTCTTTCCAATAACTACACAAGCCAGGATCCATCTTTTGGCACCTTCTAAATCCCATTAATCTGAAACCGATATTATAATGAATTCATGCACAGGAGCTTTCCTGAAACGTGTCAGGATGAACACCTGTATCTGATTTGATGCAGGCTTGCATGTTTTTCTGGGTCTGTAGCTGCTTAAGTCAAGCAGACAAATCCCATGGATGATGTGATCACTGAAGACATGGTCCTGAACTCAAAGGAGGTGAGTGCTGCTTCTACAAGGGTGAGCAGCAACCTCATCCAGGCCAGCAAACTCTCCCAGGCTGGAAGCAAAGAAGCAGAGGAAGGAAAGCAGCTCAGATACCTCCTTTTGTCTCATCCCACCAAAGCTGTAAGATACTCTTGAAGCATCTTGTTGTTTGGGATCACCAGGTGTAACAGTAGCAAAGCTAGCAAACAGAGGAATCTGGTCAGCCTCCCCTGCATCTGCTCCATTCCCTGCATTTACCGGGAACCTCCTGCACTGGCATTAGAGGGGGAAAATCAGCAAAAAAGAGGGTTCTGACCACTTTCTTCTTTTTCAGATTGAGTTCAATGCAGAAAACCCATCTGAATAAATATCATGGCATAGGACGAACTAGTACTAAATGCTTGTTTATTACATTCATGTCTCTCCTCCCTTGTTGATAGGTCCATAAACCTGATAATCGATACGCTCATTAAATAGCTGTGCATCTGACCCAAATACAATATACAAAATAAAAAATATATGCAATAACATCTAAATCATCATATAGTTCTGATAGATGATGAAGACCTAGGCTGTAAAATGATTCCACCCCTCTTCATCTCCCAGAATCCTACATATTGATATCCATTAGCCCTCGGGAACATTACCAGATAAGAGCAGAGCAGAAAGTTGTACAACAAAAAACCAGCATCTCGCTCAATATTTCCAATGAAAATCATTGGTAGAAAATAATAAAGTGTATAACTGTAGTCTGAATTTACAGACCTGGATATGTTCTTTTATAGAAAATGATAGTTACAGATGAAAAGACAAATATCTCTCTGGATCCAAAAACAAAAGCATTGTTAGTTTTATTCCCACAAGATCGATACCAATCATGCACTGTAGCCAACCAGAGCAGTTGATAACAATCAGGAGGTGCTACATTCAATTCTGTTTTAGTGACAGGGCTGGTAAGTCAATAACTTCAAAAGGCATTTTTAAAAAAATAAGTAAATAAATCTGATTTTTAGAGAGGCATATAATAGGAACCCATTTGTAAGTCAAGATTTTAAGCAGATCTAAAGCCGGAGCATGGCCCTAGTTACCCTCCAAAGGATATTTTTTCTTGGGTTTAGCTCAGAGCCAGGAGAGAAAACCTGTGCCTATGCCAGCACTGTCAGCATCTTCTTACCATTTGCTGACACCCAAAATTTGTCCCAAACCAGGAATATCCCAAAGCATTAAAATGAAAAATGTCCAAGGCAGTCACATTTCAGCAGATATGCCATGGACCATGTGGGGCAACATTACCCTCAAACGAGCAGCCCAAAGCCTGCCATGGAGTGCTTTGTCAGGCAACGGGCAGAGTCCTGTTGCCCTGACTGCAGCTACACCTGTTTGTACTCGTTCCATAGTCCCCATGGACCACTCCAAGCCTCAAAGCTATAGCATTCCTCAGGTAGTGCTTTAGAGGTCTGCATTAGATATTTCACATGAGCACAGCATGAAATGGCCCTCACACACCAACACCTGCATCTACCGTTTCTTGGTTGATGTTTCCCTGAAGTTGCAAGGAGGCCTTTACTGCTGGTGCCCATCTGCTTGCCAGAATCCTTTTTGCAGAACTTGCCGAGAAATTCAGTTAATTTTCACAAAATCTGGCTATTGCCTCCGTGCAGGAGCTATGATAGGAAGCAAGCATGGCAGGAGGGCTACAAGCTGTTGCAGTACCAGGCTCCTCAATACTGAGTATTTGTGCATGCCCCCCAAAAAAAAGAAAGGACAGTGAGGCAGCAGTTGAAAGCTGGGAACTTTGTGGTTGCTGTTCCAACACTAAATTTCTACAGATTTACACGTACAAGCTGAACACAGAAAAGACCTGACCCGGGGTCACGCATATATAAAGATGGAACGACTGAGGTTAAGGTCAGGAGAGCAGCACAACTAAAAGGCACCAGGACCCTTAAATAAGTATTTCCACATGTTCATATTTCTGGATGTCTTTCACCTGTTACCATCCCTCGGTACCTCTGGATTCTAAAGCTAAGAAATTCTCAAAAATAAGACACAAACAGTATTTGAAGGGTTTTTTTTGAAAGGCTCAAGTAGCTAAAAAAATATTCTAGTTCTTAACCCCACACAGCTGTAGTAGGCAATGTTCACTGATTCCTACAGCTACTCAAAATTCAACCACTATATGATGATGCCCTGCTTTGGTTATTAGCTCTGTCAGACTACCTCCATTCAGACTCAAGTCTCCTCTGAAAGGTGTTCAAGGCAGCCTTTTTGTTTGGAGGAAGAAAGGGGATTTCAGTTTTAATGGTTTAGCTATTTTCAAAATTAAGTGGGGTGGGGAAACTGTTTTAAGGATTAAAAAATAATAATCGTTATTATGGAGATGGTTCTTTTCCCTGCAGAAAACCCTGTTATCACCATACTAAAGCTCTCCTGCAAACAGCCAACGTGGCAGGGACACACAGCTTACTGCCCACTTAAATTTGGAAAAGATATACAAAGTCTTTGAAATAAAGGACAGTTATTTAAGAGCAACCTAACTTCTAATTTCTGATCAGTTATAATAACAAAACTAACTGGTTACATGTCCAACAGACATTTTTTAAATAATTTGATGCTACAGATACTGTAACATGAATGATGGTTTTGCTAATTAATCTCATCATGAAGATTTGATGTACAGCTTAATTTGCCAAAGCTTGTGTACTCTGTGCCACCAAAGCCAGGAACCCAGGCTGTGTATGTTCCCTCAACCAGTCCCCACGTCGTTGCAATACGTAGTCACAAGCATGTGACAGTATGGTTTGCTGTACAATCAGGAGAACTACATTCAGACCAAAATATTATTTCTGAGTTCACACCTGACTGCCTTCTGGATTTTAAACCATTCATTGGCTTTCAGGCTTCTCTTCACAGCCCAGAGATTTAGTTTCCTTTTGTTCCCAACCTAAGGTTTGCTCATTGATCACTTGTTCTTGGGAGCTGGTACACACACACACACACAAAATAATCTCAAACCTACCTTTGCATGTATGAACAATACAAAACCACTTAAAAAAAATATATTAAGAAAACTATTGTAGCATCAAACGCAGAAAGTTTGCCATACATGCTGCAGATTAAACTTTTCAACGTAACAGCCAACTCAGACAAGTTTGTTGGCAGCAAACACACAAAACTTCCTTTTCAAATACTCCAAACGAAGAGCACTAACAGAGCCCGAGGAGATGGGGCGTTTCAAACACCCATTCCACCCTCAGCAGCTAGACACAAAAAAACCCCTCAGCATATGTGGGCAGCAGCTCTCCACCTCCCATCACAAAATGGAATTCCCTGCAAATGGCTGCAGGGCCTCATCCTGAAAGCCACTGGTCCAGAACCGCTACTGTGCATATGTGATCAGTCATATTGACGACGAAGCAAAGCAGAACTCAAGTGTTTCCATACAGAAGAAATATAAGCAGTGAAATCAGAGATTTGATATGTCTGGGCGGCAGTACTTCCCAGTCACTCAACAAAGCGAACCACTTATGAGGCATGAAATACCCGATTGACCTTGAAGGAAGGTAGCTGAGGATTTATGTACAGGGAGCAGCCGAGAACACCTCTCTGTGGCTATTTTGACTCTTGGGAAATATGGCAGATCCTTCACATATGATAGCTGCTGCCTCCGTTAAACACTGCAACAGCAAACAAATCGTTTTGCCCACCGTGAAATCCCAGAGAGAGCAATCATAGAAAATAGACCTCCATTTGCTTGTCAGCAATTTGCAATGTCAGCAGGTTTTGAGCAATTTGCAGTCTCTCTCTGTGTTGCAGCCAGCATAGGACAGAAGATGATGTAAAAATGGGCTGGAAGACCTGGAATAAGAGTCCTGGAGGCTGTGAGACCACTTCTGGAGAACCAGCCACTGCTGGCTACAAGCAGCAGGCACCCCAGAAAACAAACATCTCGCATCAGCTGCCACGTGCTGGGCAGGGGACAGCCACGGGGCGACTGGGGAGCTGCAAGCAGGAGGCCAGCAATGCTCCATCTTTGCATAACGGGGAAGGTATGTCCCCAACACCTTGCAAGCCTTCAGGAAAATCTGTGGGAAGAGAACACTACATGCAAACAAAGCAATGGCAACAGTAGGAAAGAAACAAAGAAACGGCAGCAACACCACCACCATGAGATGCATCACTGCCACTGTGTCCTTGATGCTGCCATTTCTTTACAAGGAGGGTATTTCTGCCATGGGAGGAGGGAACACCGATGACAAGAAGAGCCCTTTCCCCTGGTCCCTCCTAGCAGGGTCCTCCTATGAAGAGGCAATTAACTCCACAGTTAACTGGTACAGGTGAAATGTAACGGGGAGAAAAAATAGCTGTACGGTGAAGTTGTTGTAAACCCTTTGAAGATAAACCTCAAAAAGAACAGAAGTGCAGAAAACAAAGCCACCTGAAGAGGAGTAAGGGGAAAGGTTCTGAACATTTTCCATGTTATTTTTCATTGGTAACTAAAAACATCCCACAGCCACAACTTTTGAACTATTTACTCCAGCTGCAAGAAGAGCCATTCTGACTGAAGATTCCACAGAGCCCACCACAGAGGCACGCAGCGGGCATTCAAATAGCCCAGTAAGGCAGTGCCATCTGCAGGGCTCTGAAAACACTTGAGCCTGGTATTTTTTGAAAGCCAGCAAAGCTGTTGTTGCTGTGGTGGAGGAGCATACAGAACAGCATACTCCCCCCGTACAGAATGAGGCCTGCCCAACAAACAAACCAGGACACATCTTCTGAAGGAAATTTGGACAAATAATAAAAGATCTTTCAGCAACAAAAACAAGAATAAAGAGGTGTCACTACATAAGAAGCATGAGACCTTTCAAAGCACTGAAGTGAGGGCAATGAGTTCATTTTGATTTCAGATCATCCGAGATCACATCATCACCATTTAGGAAAGGGAGGATGTAGCACCTGCGTAGGAAAAAAGGGGAAAACATCTCTGACGATTTGGAACAGCCTCCTAGGCAGGGTCAGAAAATCTACCTATCTCCAGGAAAAGGGACTGCAAAACACAGAGCTTCTATTAACAAAAAGCTTTACTTGTTTACCCAAAACATCCTACCAAGTCGTCTATTTGTATACATGCAATGTTTACATTGCAGAACAGATGTGGGAGGAGAGGGCACTTCCTGGAAGGTGGAGACTCACTAAGCACGCAGTGATAGTATTGGAAAATGACTGGCACTGAGGATAGAAGGCTCCCACACCCCCGGGATGAGTAAAACAGTGCATGGAGAAGAAAACATTTACTGATGCTTTTTTTTTTTTTTCCCTGCAGTAATACACAGCTTTAAACTACTTGTCTTCCACCAGGCTTTTGTACCAACTTAATTACCAAAACAGTTATTCAGCCTGCAGTGTGTTTAGAGCCTAACCCCAAAAGAATGGGTTTTCTGTTTCTTTTACAAGTTAATAGAAAAATAGAAATGGAGAAAAAAAGATATCTGCTGCCATGTTGTGACCAGGAAAAAAAAGTATTCCTATTCTGTATTCTCCAATCCACTGTCCTGTTCAATTTTGCATTTCAGCTTTTCGTTGCTCTTCTGGGAATGTCTGAGGTTCAGAGATCTTGGAATAGTGAATCAGGGCAGGGAACTGTTTCAGTACACAAATTCACCCAGCTAAGAGCAGCGCCGAGATTGCAGGTTGCACCAGAAGGCTGGGACAATCAGTGTTCTCCAACTGCAAGGACTTGAAAAAGACCTCTCTATTAATTGCAGATAAGTACAATTATGCTCAGTATCACACTGGGCTGTCCATCAGCCAGATTACTAAATAACTGATAAGATAATGCACCTCGAACCTCTTGTCTTTTTGTAATTCAGAATTCTGCCGATTCATAAAAGCCAGTAGAGCTTTTTTTTTTTAAACTACCTTTGTGCAAAGCAGTTTACTGTTAACTGGAGTGAAGAACAAGGCTAAGTTGAAAGCCAGCAATGAAATAGGTCTATTGCTGTGCTGCGCAGCAACAATCCACAGCAACACCAGCTTATTAATTCTGGCCTGCGAAGCTCTTTGAAGTTGCAGAAAACCATTGCCTGAAAATGCTATTATTTTATTGAAATCAGCATCTGTTGTTTTCAGTGTGATCAAATTGTGTGATTCATTGTCACAAAACAGCATCCGAGGATCCCTGCTGCCTGTTTATGAGAGAATCACCGCCCCCACGTTAACATTTGTTTACTCCCGATGCCAGAGCAACTGCGGCAGCGAGAGGTCAACACCCTGCCGTAACATTTCATCCCATTACGGTTGAATCGTGCCAGGAGGTGCAAATTACAGCTCCCAGTCCTTGCTGGCCCCACACATGGGCTTGACTAAACGCATCCTTCTGGAAGCAAATGTCGGTGGGCTGGGAGCAGCCAGCTCGACACGCCTTGCTGCATATGCCTCTTGCTTATCTCCACAGGCAATTAATAGGATCTCTCTTGAGTGATGGGTTTTTGATGGGCTGGGAGGACGGGCTCTTGAACGCTGCACAGTTGCTGAGATTTAATTACAGGGCCGGACTGCTACTTTCCTCCACCTGAGTACCAGTGCTGTGATTGGGGGCAGGAGAAAGGTGGGTGCCAGACAGCTGTCTTGGCTCCCACCGGCCATCTCCACCACCCCACTGAAATGCTTGCTTCCTCTCCCACACCACAGTCCCACTCACCTGAACAACAGGAAAGAAAACAACACATAGGCCATTCACCCTTCTGTTGACTTTTTCTGAAAGGCTGCTAAGCTGCAAAAGCAGGCAGGGTGGCTGGTGGGAACCTTTACTTTCAGCATCTCCAGGAATCAGACCCAGGTGGACACACCACTACAGTGCCTCCGCGCACAGTGGTACCAGATTCTTGCTGGGAGCTGAGAGGAATTGCAATGTTTTGGGGCAGGAGTGGTCTCAGATGTGCCTCTCTCCAAGCCCATGACTCCTATATCCTACCACCTCTTCCTCTGTCTCAGCAAGGAGGTGACCTTTGCTGAGAACCTCTCGGGATTCAGCACTACACACTGACCTTAAGCTCAGGTTTGTGCACATTCTCCCTATCCAGGAAGAAGTCTAACACGAAGTGGTGCTTGTTTTCCCCTGTGACTGAGAACTTGCCATAGCCCTGTTTACCAGTTCTCGTTTTTAATTACCTTTCCGGCAGCAAAGAGTACATGCTGCCCGGGGTCACCGCAGCCCATCATCCCCAGAGAAGCACGTGAAACATGAAGGACTCAAGCCTTCTGGCGAGAGAAAATCATCAAGGCCATCCATAAGTAATGGCTGTTCATTACAAATTTCAGCATGTCGATGCCTAAGACCTCACGCCGCAGAGGTCCACGAGCAGCCAGCAAGCATGACAGACAGAAGGAACCTGGCTGGAATTCAATTTTCCCAGGTTGAATAAGGTGGGCAATATGAAGTTAAAGGTACTGCAAGTTTTCTAGCGGCTCCTTCTGTATTTCCTAAAAATGCAATTTTGAAAAAAGCAAATGATGTGGAATGGAAAAAACAGAAACTCGGAGCTCTGTGTTAATCGCAAATATTTACCAGCAGCAAGAGACATCTCCATGCTGATCACACTAGCAGTGGCCATCACATTATCACAGCAAAACATCAGAATTATTATTATTATTACTACTTTATTTAATTATGTTGTTACTGCAGATGCAGAGGGAAATCTTAATACTCTACTGCCCCAAAAGAAGAAATTGGTTTTGTGACAAGATCACACATTCTCCAGTATTCTCCTTATGCAGCAGAATCATAGGCAATTCTATGATTCTGTGATTCTGCTGCGTAAGGAGAATAGTGGAGATTATAAAAAGAGGGCAGCTGGGTGGGTGGGAAGGCAAAGAGGAAAAAGAAGGTGGAACTAAATTAGAATGAGGGTACAATATATAAATGAATGTCAGAAAATAGTTTTGGAGCTATAATATCTCCTTTTATCAGGAGTCCTCAGTATTACTATTTCATTCAACCTCAGACAGTCCTGCTGAAAGAGAAGATGGCTAGTAAATTTAAAAAGAGGCAAAGGCAAAGAACCCCCACCCAACCCTAGATGTGAGTGTAGGGAAAACAGCGGGAAATGTCGTTAGGGTCATGCACAGCGATGAAGGAGCTGAAAGGAAAGCAGACATGGCATCACAGGGATGGACACTGAGGCATCTAATCTACTGAGCCATGTTTCATACCCCTGCTATGAGTGTGCTCCACAAGCCCAGCACTTTTGTAGGCCTGTGAATGCATCACACGAGGAATGAAACGGTACATTTGTTAAAACTACACACCCTCCCACGCAGCTGGGAATACAAGAAACAGAAACTAAGAAAGCCCCATGAGAAAGCTATTCTTCCCATTCTAATATATGGGCATATATGTTTCTAGCACTCACAGGCTGGTCAGTCCCAATAGCTGTGCACACGCGTGTGCACGTAGGCATCGGCCAGTCAATACAAAGGACACTGCGTGCCAGCAAGAAATGATGCAGTATTTCCAACTGGTCAGCAAATTCAGCAAAGTTCTGTCATGGTCAGTGGTTCTCCAAAGCCTGGTGGCTGTGCAAACAGGCTCACCTGGGCACTGGCCCCATGCAGCCAAGGTTTGGAAAGACAGAAAATCACTGTGTATCAGGAGGGGCACTGCTGAGTGCCCTCTGTGCAGATGGCAGGAGCTGCTCACCCTACACTACTGTTTCAAGAAGCTCTGTACAGTTCGTACCCTCTGTCCCTAGGGTTGTCAAGAAAGAAAAGAACAAAAAAAAATAATCCCACCATTTAGCCCGAAACAGCAACGTATTAAAAAATAAATAGATTATTTTGACAGGAGTCCCATAACCCAGCTATAGATAAAAGGCTTGATGCTGTTGCACAAGGGTGAACCAGAGTAACACTTTTGGCATCCATAGAGTAACAAGAGTATTAAGCTTACGAACATGAATGCAGGATGTAACCCTGAATCCACAGTAGTTTAATCAAAGGAAGAAGAAAGGGGGGGGAGAAATCCACAACAGAGAAGTTGTATTCACACTTTGAAGATGTTGTGTGAAAATCAAAGAAAAGTCACGAGACAAAAATCATACTGTAGACAGAGAGAGTCAACTGACATATTATAATACCCCCTGCATCAAAATGCCTCCTATACACTTTAAGACAGTAGTTTGCCTGAAATCCCTTTAGCTTACTACACTAGGAGGAGAATCACCACGGTGCTCAGGTCTGTACAAGGGATGGACCAGGTGCCAGGAGCTGAAACAACCCTCCTTCAAGCACCATGCCATGCTGAAGAGCTACATCCTCTCTGGTGACCGGGTCCCTTCATTCCTCGCCACCTCTTTGAGCTGGTGGCTGGACTGGTACCTGATACACCTGGCATAGCAAGGCAGGCAAAAACACAGCACAAACCAGGACACCAACCATCTAGAGAGACCAAACCCAGACAAAGAAAGACCAAGAGTGTTTTCTCCTGTTAAATGGAGGACTGGAGATACTTATCACAAGTGCTCTTGTTGCCCACAGCACCCATCCCTACCAGAGAGCCCTGTTGAGTTCATAACATGTAACATCACTGGAAGATCCAAGCCAGACCTCAGCTGTTGTCTTCCCCAGCAGTCCAATGAATGACTGAATTTTACCTGTACTGAGTTGTCTAACAGTAGGTCAGGCCACCCATATCCAGCGCAGAGTGGTTTCACTTACATGAGGCCACATTATTACTACATGGATGGCTGAACAAGTTGGGTGGCATGAAGTACCACAAACTTCTGCTCATTCCTCAAAATGGACCCATGAAACTGAACGCTTATTCCTCAAAACAAATCTGATCTGAGCTTTTCACCTCCTCTCCCTATTACCTGAACTGAGGGGACCTGAGACTGCCGAGCTGCTCAACACCCAGCATAAGAGGAACCCTTTCCTTCAAACTTTTAAAACAACCTTCACCGATCCTCAGAGCTGCCCTTCCCCCTTGCTTGTGCTCTTTGGGTCCTCCAGCTGGCTGGCAGAGCTTGTTGTTAGCCTTTCCTTCCTTGAGACATACCACCCTTGAGAAAAATCTGTAGATGAGTCCAGTCATGTCACCTCTCCAGGGCAGAAACCACTCGAGAGACTAATGTTACCACCACACATTGCTCTGAAATTACCTGTATATTTTCTAGGATGCTTTAAATAAATATAGTCAAAAACCTTTAAAAGGATCTTGCTCTAAAAGCCTGCACACTTCCTGGATTTAGAGGGACACAAAGCATTGCAGAAGACACCTGTGAAACACTTTTGGCCTTCTCCCATACAGAATGACGCTTAATGCCTTGGAGTTTGCATTAGCTTTGAAGTAACATCTGCATTTCAGAGGTCTTCTCTAGCCGAGCTGCACAGCTGCCTGATGCCAGCTGGTTTGCTGCTTCGTGCTCCAGCAGTTACCAGCCTTCCCACACCCTCTTGCGAGCCCCTGGCAACACCCAGGATACAATCTGGTCCTGGCAGTTGTAAAAAGCAGCTATTATTTTGCAGACGGAGCTGTGGGATTCAACCCTCCGCTTATTCGGCCAACTCCTCCATTCACGCCTTTGTTGAGCTTATTGATTTCATTGTATTCAGACTAAAGCTGACATTTCCTTATCAAAATGGACTAAACACCTGCTTTATTTCAGCCCACATATAACTCACAAGAAATAACACAGTGACCCAGAAGAATCAGAAGTGTCTTAGTCATGAATTACCCTGGTTTTGCTATAGCTCACACTTCAGAATCACTTAGGACCACATCTTCATCATGCAAGGTTTGTCTGTTTGTTTTTTTTTTTTTTAAATTACATATGTTGAAATGTTTGGCATACCAAACTGAAATAAAAGTGCAAAAAAAAAGTCCTGGCATGAAAAAAAATTAAGCAACGTGACTCATGACAGACACCAGACGTAGCCCTGTCATCCTAGTTTTGCACTGGGGTAAATGCACTGACAGCTGTAGAGACTCATTATCCATATTTATGTCAGCAATATCCAGACTGAATGGAGCATATGCAGTTTTTGAGCCACCAATTTCAGCCACCTCCTCCCAGCTGCCTTTAACTGGATTCCAAGTTAAGTGTTGACAGACGCTCTTCTGAAGGTGTGCTAACACTAAAGCAAGATTACAAGCTTTTAAATGACTTAGAGATGCACTTGTTATGGGCTCATTCCTATCTCTCTAAATTCTTGGGAAGCACTCTCCCCCTCCATGACAGTTTACGGGATCAAAACCTCCCTTTGCAAACACTAACACACCTAAGTAAATTTGCTTTCAGGACTAGCTCTAGTAAAACCAATGATGCACTCAAATTCCCAGCAGTGCTTTCATTTGCAGGATCAGAAGCTTCAAGAGCCTTTTAATTTTATAATGGAGGGGGAAGAAAATCAAGAACAGTGATTTCCTTGGAGCTGCTCCACATTAGCACTGGGTGTGGAATATAGCACTGAAATAGAGAAGAACCAGTACTCGACACAAGGTCAAAAGCTGACTCTCACTGCTTGCCTGTCACTTGCTGAAATCCCTGGGCTCCCCAAGCATGCAAGGGTTGAATATTTGTGCTGAGAAGCAATCACATATGAGAAGACAACTTGTAGTTTTCACCTTTTGTACAGATGACTGACCGGACGCTGAAGGAGGGCGTCCAAACATGTTCAACACCAGTAACAGGGATATAACATGCAAACCTTACTCTTGCTCTGTAGACCCCTGTCATTATCTCACAGTGCTGAGGGTTAATAGTCTCATCACTAGCACACAGAATCACAGAACAGTTTGGGTTGGAAGGGACCTTAATGACCATCTAGTTCCAACCCCCCTGGCATAGGCAGGGACACCTCCCACCAGACCAGGTTGCTCAAAGCCCCATCCAGCCTGGCCTTGAACAGGGATGGGGCATCCACAGCTTCTCTGGGCAACCTGTTCCAGTGTCTCACCACCCTCAGCGTAAAGAATTTCTTCCAAATCTCTGATTTAAATCTCCCCTCTTTTTTAAATCCAAATCTCTGATTTAAATCTCCCCTCTTTAAAAAAGGAGTTACGCCTCATCCTATTGCTACACTCCCTGATAGAGTCCCTCCCCAGCTCTCCTGAAGGCTGCTAGAGGTCCTCCAGGAGCTTTGTCTTCTCCAGGCTGAACAACCCCAAACTCTCTCAGCCTGTCCTCATAGAAGAGGTGCTCCAGCCCTCTGCTCATCTTTGTGGCCCTCCTCTGTACCCGTTCCAAGAGGTCCCTGTCTTTCCTGTGCTGAGGCACCCAGTGCAGAGGAATATACAGCAGCACCTAATTTTTCAGAAAAATGTATGTTTTCAAGGCCTCTCCCGACTACTGCATAACAATGATGAACCAGTGTCAACTCAGTCCATCCAATCTACTCAACTGGAACATTTCAGAGTTCAGGAAGACAAGTGGTGGAGAAGAATTTTGCTACCTCTCGTCTCTATGAAAAAACATTTCCAGAAAGACCTGCTTTATCTGACCCCATCAAAGAGCTTTATATTTTTGCAGGATCTGAATATCACAGCAGAATCAACAAGTAATAAAACAGCTCATGCCAGATCCTCAACAATGTACATTAACTGTCAGCGGAGGTGGTCTGATTTACATCAGGAAAATCATACATCGATGATCTCAAAGGTCCCTTCCAACCATGAAGAATCTGTGATAATTTCTAGTGTGGCATGCTGAGGCAATTCAGTCTATGCTCCTCCACAAGTAAATGGGCATTATTTACAAAAATTAATGATTTAAAATTTAAAATAAACAGAACTGAATGCCATTAGGCTTTTTCATACCTTTTTGCTTGCAAACAAGGAACCAAAATATATTCCAATGTCCAAGTCATTGTAGTAGCATCTGCTAATCAGAACCTGTCCAACAAATTGGCAACACCGTTGTGCTCACAGAAAAGAGGACACCTGAATGTTCCTTGCTTTGCCTTGCTACCAGCTTTCTGCTGCTGCATCCAGCAACAGCAGGAAAAAAGGAATACAAATCCACAGCACCGCTTCCCTGGCAAAAGTCATCAGAGCTGCTTGAGCTACTGATCAACTTGCCATCAGCCAAGCAGCAGGAGCTATGAAACTGTGCAGAGATAAAAAGCTAGTAGACATTTTCAAATGCATACCTGAATTTTCAAAATTTGGATCCTCTAGTTTGGATAACCAGCTACTTTTCTCACTTTCTTCCCACTCCTGTTAGTAAATTGGGCCCTTACACTTTGGTAGAACCCCCATGGATACCATGGGCCATGGCTGTACCCAGCATGGAGTACATGGAAAATCTCCCTTTGCATGAACATCATGGGAAATGTGAAAGCCATAGATTTAATAAGTATCAGGAGTCCACACAGATGTTAGAAGCCACTAATCCTGGCCACATAAGAGGAATACTCTCCAGCTCTGAAGCCCTAGCACAGGAAACTTAACCCCCACTACTAACAGCAGTGGTCACTGAGGTGGCGGGGACTGACAGAACAGTCTAGAAGAAATGCAAGAAATTACGCATAGCTCCTAAATCACTTACTCCACTTGAAATCCCATCTTATGATCCGACACCACTTTTTTTAAAAGCCAAACCACCTAGGATCTAAACAAGTTATGCCCCTCCTACGCCTGTAGGCACTCTGTGCCAAGGGCAGGGGAGCAGCATGTGGCAGACGCAGCAGCCCCACACAGAATATGCAGACAGGCAATTCAGTGGGTGCTTTCTCACTCTCAACTGCATGGCATATACATGTTCTACAAACGGCTCGCAGACCCCCTTTCTTTTTCTTTTTTTTTTTTGCTGTGAAGTTTATCTACTTCACCTTCAGAGCTTGCAGCTAATGAGCAGTGCCACTCCATCATTTTTATAGAGGCACTCTCCTGTGGGCCATTAAAATCACCCAGTGGCACTCTCTCAACAGCTTCCAGTAAGGTCTGAAACCACCAAAGATGTCTGAAAACATGAGACTTGATTCCAGACTCATTCACACTGGATTTACTTTATTTAAATTAAATTTACTGACTTTGATGAAGTGTTGCTCCAGAGATTCACATGGATCACCAAGCGAGGCTGGCTCCGCGTGGCTTTTCACACAGTGATTCACACTGAGTGAGTACACTTAACTATGAAAACATCTATTTTAAATGATTAATTTCCATGACAAATTAAAAAGCGGTTCATCTTAACATATCCAGGCTGAAAAATTATCAACTCTCTCAGCCACTATAGCAGAAGCCTCTTTCTAAAAACCACATTTTCTTTAGCCCTGAAATAGCAGACTAGGAAAAAGCCTCACCAGTGATAGACTGTCTCCATTATGAAGTATTAGACACAAGAGGG
Source organism: Calidris pugnax (assembly GCF_001431845.1). Taxonomy (NCBI): domain Eukaryota; kingdom Metazoa; phylum Chordata; class Aves; order Charadriiformes; family Scolopacidae; genus Calidris; species Calidris pugnax. Next base: position 951,129 of record NW_015091198.1, on the reverse strand, counting down.
ACTGAAATTAAGGACTTTTCCCTGGAAAGCTTTGGACTCTTTATAACAGTCCATAAACAATGTCCCTCGTCTTCTGCAGCTGCAGAGTGTCCCCTCAGATTTAAGGTGCTGCTGAGGACAGAACTCAGCAGGCTGGACTGCAAAGGTCAGATGCTCAGCTGGAATAAATCAGCACGGCTCTGCTGAATTTCATGGAAGTGCAGGGATTTACCCCAGGTGAAAACGTTGCTGGAAAAGATGTTTTTAATGCATTGCAAAGAAAGGTGCCCAGAAGCAGATGGTCAGCTGGCTAAAAGCAAACTTGCTCCCCTGAAGTCACTGCCAAGTTGATGGCAAAACTGAGAGGGACTGATATGGATGTGCTCTGAGTCCGTCATGCTCTGCTTTCAGAAATGAGTTTTGTTTGTGACCACCTCTTGCTGAGTGGCAGTTTGTAATTTACTTCCTCCACCAAGCTTCTGGGGATGGTAGAACAGCAGGAACAGAGCAGTAAACAAACACATATGCACGCTTATCTGATTGGTATGCTGGAGAAGAGAGCAAGTGTACTGAAAAGAGAAGACTAAAACTGCATTTAGCCAAGCTTACCCCCAGCAACTTTACTGAAGGGAGGAGCCCTCGGTCTCTGCAGGCTCCCTTCAGCTTGTCTGTCTGAGTACCTGGACCACTGACAGCCATAGGACTTCATCTCAGTCCCTAGGTCACCCTCTCCTCACCTGCATCTGGTAACAAGGAGGCAGAACCAGAGGACACACACTTGGATGAGGAACTGGCAGGATGGCTGCACTCAAAGAGTTGCGGTCAACAGCTTGATGTCCAAGAGGAAACCCATCACGAGTGGTGTTCCTCAGGGGTTGGAACTGGGACCAGGGCTATTTAACGTCTTTTTCAGTGACATAGACAGAGGGATTAAGTGCACGCTCAGCAAGTTTATTGATGACATCAAGCTGCGTGGAGCAGTCGACACGCTGGAGGGAAGGGATGCCAACCAGAGGGACCTGGACAGGATGCTAATGCAAACCTCATGAAGTTCAACAAGGCCAAGTGCAAGGTCCTGCACGTGGGTCACAGCAATCCCAGGCACAAATACATGTTGGGCAGAGAACAGATTGAGAGCAGCCCTGAAGAGAAGGACAGATGGAGCACCTCTCCTATGAGGACAGGCTGAGAGAGTTTAGGGTTGTTCAGCCTGAAAAAGAGAAGGCTCCTGGGAGACCTTATAGCATCCTCCCAGTACCTGGAGGGGGCCTACAGGACAGCTGGGGAGGGACACTTTTATCAGGGAGTGTAGTGATCAGAAAAGGGTAATGGTTTTAAAGTGAAAGAGGCTAGATATATCTTAGATATTAGGAAGAAATTCTTTATCGGGAGGATGGTGAGGCAATGGAACAGGTTGCCCAGAGAAGCTGTGGATGCCCCATCCCTGAAGGTGTTCAAGGCCAGGCTGGATGGGGCTTTGAGCAACCTGGTCTAGTGGGAAGTGTCCCTGCCAAGGGTTGGAACTCAATGATTTTTAAGGTCCCTTCCAACCCAAACTGTTCTATGATTCTACAATTTGAGCTCCTGTATCCTTTTACAGCCCCAAATGTAAATTCAAACTGATGGCATAATTTCCAGAAGATCTTTCTTGTTAAAGAATCTTGCTTTAAAATACCACTATAAAGTAGTGGTGTTTGGCTGAGAATTCTGTGCAGGCAGCAGGTAGAACCCAATATTTTAATAGTGGGTGGCTTGGGACTTTCTGAAAATCAGCCCTGTGAACATGTCAAACTAAGCACCCAGAATTTAAAGCACTTAATATATCAGCCACTTTAAAATGCTGGCCCTTGATTGTGAAGGAGTACAGCTGTACGAGAAGAGACTCCTCATGGGAATGATTTGATCTTCAGATTAAAAAGGCAAGAGCTTAGCAATATTTACTTACTTGGCTTTTAAACAAATTTAAAAAAAAAAAAAGTAGAGGCCGTGGCTAGCAGCAGCAAGGAACAAACTTCTCATTAGTGGGCTGTGCCAGATTCTTTATCTAAAAATAGTGTGTTCAGCAGCTTTTGAAAAAAATACCATGGTGTTTAATTGAGATGCCACAGTACATGCAAAAGAACAAACACTAGTATTACATCTCTCTTCTGCAATAGCTGTATTTCACTTGCTAATTGCTGAATCTCATCTAGGTCTAAAACCACTGCAGTATTAGAACTAATCGGCCAAGTTAAGCACAGAATGTGGTGACAGGAAAGGGTTTCTGCCCTCTCCCTCTTTTCTGGGAATGTCTCAATATAAAACACAATCAGCATCAGTTAATATTAATTTACACAACCAAAGAGGGACTCAGGTAACAGGCACAGAGGATGACCAAAACAAGAACCTTAACACATGTGTATGGCAAAGCTTTGGTAAATCTAGGTCCTTACCAATAAAACCCAAACAAACAAAACCTCCCATTTTCATTCTCGGTGGTACTCCAATGGAGATAACACAGATCTTCCACAACTCTGAGAGGTGAAAATTGTTGCAGAACCTGATTATTTTTGCGTTACAGTAATTCGTAAATGATGACTTCATTTATGGGCACTGAGTTAGCACAAAGGTTGACGTTGTAAAGTAAATAAAATTGCTCTTTCACTGCATCTTTCTGAAGGCATCAATACTTTGCAACATCAATGTCTCTTTCATTCAAGGAAAAGTACAGGTCATGTTTCAGCTGAGCAGTCCTTCGCTGACATTTCCCAGCTGAAGGCTCTAATGGACAGAAAATGGGGGGAATTTTCATATATTTGTTGTTGGAGTGCGCTTTTGTATAGAGGACTTCAAGATGTCACATAAATATTGCAGGCTCTTATTGATTTGTAGAACAGTAACTATGCAGGCACAGAGCAAGGAAAGTCCCTTTACACCAATAAAGCCTGGTATTGCTTCTCAACTGGATTAAAGTGGAGACACTTAAAAGAGAAGAAGCGATTTCATTCTTTATGACCTTACTACTAAAAAACAGCTTAAGGAAATTATCTATTTTGTTGTGCATTCACCAGCTCAAATCTCTAGCAAATATACCTGTCAACGTGCACTCAGTATTACTCTGTACACCAGAGTTAGCAGTGTGTCTGCCAGGCACATCACTGTGCTTCTGAAGAGGAGCCCTGTTGGAGCTGAGAGATTCTCCATGCTTGTTTCTAGTACAACAGCCATTTCCTAACTTTGGTTTTCCCAGTGACTTCCTAACTAACCGTCTGCCGTGGACACTTACTATTTTCTGTCAGGTTGGGCTAGCAAACAAGGGACGCAATTAGTTGATAGGCTAGCAGCTTTACTGGAGGAATTTCCTAAAGGAACTGTGTTCCTTTATCCCTGGCCCATGAGGTTTCCCATAAGAAAGAGCAGTATGGCCTGTTACAAGCATATTTCAGCTGCAGCAGCATTTCCCAGCTCTGCTAATTGAATTAATCTCCTGTTACAAACATCTAAAACAGCTTCACCAGAGTTATTTGCATTCTCAGTGAAACCTGCAGCATCTTCAGATGTCTGGAGCTTATGTGATTTCATAGGCTTCCCTCGGGTGACTTGGATTTTCATGCTTTACCATGAATAGGGAAAAATCTATTTTCTTTTTTCGCAGCCATCCCTGTTGTTAGGAGTTACAAGGAGGGGGTGAGAGGAAATGGGGGAAAGGGATATATGAGAATATTAAATATTTGAGAAACATCCCCAATACATTTGTGCTATTACTGAGCTTCAGGAATGTCATCTGTGTAAATGCTTTTATAACAGCCCTGAAGAAACCCGATTTATCATTTTCTGCAGCAATACAGCTGCACTAAAACTATCCTACTGTACGCCGTATCAGATGAAGCACTGCCTACAGGAGAGCAGGTAGGAACGTACCAAAGGCAAGGACATGTAACGTCCCACAACAAGAAAGCATTTCATAAACACGTGTACAAGTGCTTTGTTGAGTGGAAAAGAGTGACTGAAACGGGATTTAAAATGCCAGGCTGATTTCTGGCACAGCACCGAGCTGGCACCTCTCCCAATTCTGTTCAGTCTGGTTCTTTATTAGGCTGTGGGTATATTGTAATTAGTGATTACACAAGATGCTATCTGGTTAAATGCTTCAGCCCCTGTTTTGTGTGTTTGTCACATCTTGGTATTTCTTCTGCCCAAATGAGCATCCTTTTGGGGGGCACATGAATAGCTCTGACAACCAGCTGATGGCTCAGAGACCTGGAAACAAGTCTCTGTACCAGCCCTGATCTCCCGCATGTACTCAGACTACCCTTGCTCAGTTGTCTCCACTGCACAAGAGGAGTTAACAGCACTGCAGCACCAGCCTCAATTTTGGTGGGGAAAACCAGTGAAGTACAGTTAAATATCAAGTTTCCGTGCCAAATTGGATGGAAAGGAAAAAAGAAAACATCTTTTCACCTTGCGTCTACAGAGATTTTACTGTGGAGAAAGATTTTTACCACAGAAATACTAATGGAAATTTGAAGAGCTCTAGAAAGTATCATCATCCGTAGCATGATTTCAGCCTCCAACTATCCCTTGCTCTAGAAGTCATGCAATTTTTTTAAAAAAAATATAATTTTCCAAGGTTGAGATGTGTTAAAACAAATTATTTGGAAGAATATAGAGCCTTGTATATCAGCGACTCCACCATTTACTGATATACACTATAACATTCCCCATCAGGTAACACACCCAGGTAAGATTCAGCAATCAGGCAAAGTCTGAGAGGACAGTTTCAAACCATGTTGCTGACCCCCTCTAGCTGCCGGTACCTAAAATACAGCTATTAACACTCATCTTTAGAGGAGTTTTCTTGTGGTTTTCCTCACAAGGAAGAGATGTCTGAGCTCGAATACTTGCAAAAATCAATTAAGGGAATTTAAAAAAAAAAAAAACCAAACCAAAAAAACCCCAACAGAATAAAACTACCAAACCAATGCCCAACTAACTGGGGAAGTTGTAGATCAAATACATTTTTAGGACGCTAGCAGAATTTTAGGGCGAAGGTGTACCTTTTCGGAGTTTAGGTGGCATGTGCTTCAGCAACAGTTAAAGTGAAGAGATGGGCATGCCCTTTCTGAAAGTCAACCATTTTGGGGGATACCACTGTTTATTAAAAAGACAGGAAGACAAGACACCAACAAGACAATGGGCAAAGCATTTTGGATAATTACCAATGCAGAGGACTTTCACCCTGGTATCTTTTCAGCATTTTAATACAGTTGACAACTAATGAACTTATGCATGCCCTTCACGGGTAGCACTCCAAAAATGCCTTTTGGTCTCATTCACCTCATATACCACATTTAAACACAAACATGCCAAAAGAATGATAATTACAATACTGCAGTAAAGTGTTTTCAAAAATAGCGAGATTTACTATTCTGTTCTGAGGACACGTGCAGAGAAATGAGCTAACTATACACCCGCCCATCTGAACGCTGACTACGGAGTTTATTCATCCCAGTTGCAAAAATCATAAATAGAACAGGAAGGTGAATCAGAGGGTACAGTTTTATGGCTATAATTTTGCTTCCCTCTTCAGATTAGATGGCTGAACTGAAAGAATTAAAGCCCACCAGACATCACACCGCATGAGTGTGCTCAAAATGCTCAACAAGGATAATACTAGATATATGGCGAACCAAATATTTAAGGGAAGATTTTGTAGGCTACTGTTCCTTATGCATACAACCACACTGAGGAGCAGGTTTGAAGAACAAATCTTACTTTAAAGAATTCCCGATTTAAATGCTTAACTGCATAGCTTTAAAATTTTATCTCCCTCGAGTTGTTTTTAACTAGCTGGGGCATTTGAATTTAACAGTTCCAGGTTTGCTTTCACCTGAATTTCCAAAAATTTGCTGAGAGTATGAGAAAGAATCACCTAGTTTTGCTCTGTCTGTGATTCACTCAAGAAACTCAAGCGCACAGCAAAATCAGATTCACCAGTAGGCTGCAATTGCCGGTTACTTGACAGGTGGGTTTATTACCAGACACGGCAATTTACAGACACAATCTGACATTTTGAAATGCCTGTTCTCATACTGCTGTAAATTTCTCACAGCAACTTACATTACATTTAGGAAACAATTCGGAAAGGTCTAAAATCAACCTGACTCCAGCTGCTTCAATGTCCCTTAAATCAAGACTATTTCATGTTAAGCAAAGAGCCAATGAATCTGAAGAGTTGGTATTTTGAGAAGGAGCTGTTTCTCTTAAGCACCACAGAAAGGCTTGAGAGAAGCAGGTTGCAGACCTTCCTTCCAGCTCTCAGTTCCTTCAGCTCCCTGCCTGGAAACCGAGTGCAAATCTTGGTCACCCTGGAAGTATCAAGGGTGAAATTTCAGCATCAGGGCTAACAGCTCCACTAACTGCAGCAGAGCAGAACTTCACACCAACCAATGTGAGCAGAGTACAAATCTAATGAAGGGGGAGCAAAGACCTCCCTCCCTCCCTCAACACTTGGATCTTGGGGTAAAGCATCGATAACAAACAGCTGTCACTCTCCCAGCTCTTGTGAAAGCACATGGAGCCTCCTTACTTGGCATAATCCCACATCACAGAAAGACTAGTCCCTTGTCTGGAAGTGCTGCTACACTGACATAGTGCTTCAGGATTGACCCAGTTTAAGGATTTCTGAAATCTGTTAAGTGACACTAACCACCAGTGCCAATGCGTGAGGTTGCAGCCTTGGTCTTTGTGAAATCTATGACAAAATCCTGCAGAGCTGAGTGGGAAATAAGAGTCTTTCTGGTGCAGATGCCAAGCCGTTGGTAGTCCACGGAAAGGGGGCTAATAGCCAGACGTGTCTTGGTGGAAGAACCTAAGTATCCCACTACCTGGGGGTGAGAAAAGGCTGGGGATTCATGATTGAGTCTTTACCTTCTATCGCATTACTCAGTCATTTTATCATATGAAATATTATTTGCATTATATTCATAGTTTAACACCTGTCCTGATTTGAGTGACACAGGATTAATTTCTTTTTCCGTAATTTTACTTTTTAGTAAGGTCTCTTCTAATGCTAGGGAAAACTGCGGTTTTGGAAGACTCCAGGTCTCTTCTAATGCTAGGGAAAACTGCGGCTTTGGAAGACTCCAAAGTCTGAACTTGTGAAAATATCTACTTTATAGCCAGCTATAGTATGCAGATTTCAAGGTCTCAGTATTTTCAAGCTAGCCAGGTGTGGGGACAAAGAAGAGCAATTCTTGTGAAAATATCTACTTTATAGCCAGCTATAGTATGCAGGTTTCAAGGTCTCAGCATTTTCAAGCTAGCCAGGTACAGGGACAAAAAAGAGCAAATCCTGAGCATTTGACCCAAGCTGGCCAACAGAGTTATTTCATACCATGAACAACACATTCAACATAAATTAGAAAGCTTGCTGAGGAGCTTTGCTCTTTCATCATGACTGCCCTCCTGAGAACTGTTTGCCCTGATGCCAGACCCCTAAACCCTTCCCTTCCTCCTGACGGCATAGTGCTTGCAGTGTCCTTCCCTTCCTCCTGACGGCATAGTGCTTGCAATGTCCAACATTAGCTGTCCACTGCTGGGAGTGCACAGCTTCCTACTGGTATAACTGGTAGAATATAATCCTCATATATCTTATATTGGAATTGGGATCAATATTGGTTCTTCTTCTTATAAAAAATATTATTTATTATTAATATTTAGCATTATGCTATTTAAGGATCAATATTGGTTCTTCTTCTTATAAAAATTATTATTATTAATATTTAGCATTATGCTATTAAGTCTGTTAGTATTTCAACCCTCAGGTTCCCTTTTTCCTAAATTCCCCTTCCTGAGACAACAATAAATTGTTGTGGGTTTTTCAAACCCTATCACTACCACACTAATAACATCCTATTGCACTCAGCTCCATTGTCTGGAAGTTGCCTACAAAGGCCTCCCAGCAATTGGTGAGTGAAGTGTTAAGGTACGACTTCTTCATTTTATAGTTTTGGATCGCTAGATTACGTTGCTGTGTCCTCTCCCAAGCAAGAAGAGCGGAGGACTCCGTTGTCCTGCACTTGTGCTCTGAAACCACATCCTCCTCTGGGCTGTGGTAAGACTCAGCTCTTCATTTGCACGGTGCTCAATGAAACAAGGGCCTGATGCTTGGGAGAGTTGGTGGAGCACAAAGCGCCACAGTTGCTATCTAGGGGATGTATTTCTTAGGAGCTTTATGAGAGTCAGCATCGCTTACCTCATTTGGGTTAAGGAACTAAAGCACTAAATATACAAGGAACTTCTACTGCATTCAGCACCTGCCTTGGCTCACTGCAAGGTGCCTCCTGGCTGTCTCTGGGAAAGAGGGAAGCAGAGGAGCTCCCCAGGCTCTAGGAGAGGCTGAAGGACTCCTCTGAGCCTTGGGCAATCTTAGAGCTGCAGTTCTGACTCTACTGCAGGTTCCTGTCAAGCTCGAGGTGACTGTAATGTATCTCCACATCTCCATTTATCCTTTATAAAGCCACAAGAGCATTTCCCTCCTCCCATGCACTTTCTGCCTCACCTACTTCATTACTCTGGTTCCTCTGAAAAAGGGCACCCCTTTCTGCAGCATTTGTAGCACCAGTGAATCCAAATTGTGACTGTTCCTCTAGATGATACCTCAAAACAAACACCAATAGAAATCTTTCATAAACAACTGATTAATTTCCCAATACTCAATGCACCCCCCCATCCCCAGGTACCAGGAACGTGCTGCAGCCATTCCCCAGAGCCTCCCCAGAGAAGATGAAGTACTCGGAGCAGAAAGCAACAGTTGTCATTTCGAGGTAAAAGCTAAGATGCCAAAATTCACCTTCCCGCTAAACAAAGAAGAGCTATATTTGCACATTTTTCTAAAAGAACATGTATGAAGATTTGCAATGCAAAAAATCCCATGTGCAAAGTCCCAGGACTGCAAATTATAAAGCATTTTCTTCTTTCTTTTTTCCCTTCATTCTTAAAAAAAAAAAAAGAGAGAGATTTGAACACAAGTTCTTTGCAACTGAGGTCAGTGTGTAAAACACTGCTTTCTGCCGCAGACCCAAGAGTCCCCTGCAAGAGGATCCTAGAAATAAATATGCCTCTGCAAAACCCTCCAGCTTTGATAAAATAACATTTTGACTGAATTGTTATTTTACCCACAGTGTTCTCACTAACTCCATTGCAGTTACAATTAAGTTAAAAAACATTACATCTCCAAACCTTTCTCCTGTTCTGTAACTGTCATAAAGAATTTTAAAAAAAGGCACAGCCTTTTTGTTCAATTCTTTTGTAAAACACTATTAAATCTTCATTCTTGCTTTATATTACAGTTAGTAGCAATTTTATTGAAGTATTTATGATTATGAAGGGCATAATATGAAAATGATCCATCTCTCCCTTCAATATCTTTATCAACAATCTGGAAAAGGGGATCGAGCACCCCATCAGTAACTCTGCAGATGACACCAAGTTGGGTGGGAGTGTTGATCTGCTGGAGGGTAGGAAGGCTCTACAGAGGGATCTGGACAGGCTGGATGGATGGGCCGAGGCCAGTGGAATGTGGTTCATCAAGGCCAAGTGCTGAGTCCTGCATTTGGGTCACACCAACCCCAGGCAGCGCTACAGGCTTGGGGAAGAGTGGCTGGAGCTGCCTGATAAAAGAGGACCTGGGAGTGGGATGGCTGAATATGAGCCAGCAGTGTGCCCAGGTGGCCAAGAAGGCCAACAGCATCCTGGTATCAGGAATAGTGTGGCCCCAGCAGGACTAGGGAAGTGGCCATCTCCCTGTACTTCGCACTGGTGAGGCCCCACCTCAAGTACTGTGTCCAGTTTTGGGTCCCTCACTGCAAGAAAGACATTGAGGTGCTGGAACAGGTCCAGAGAAGGTCAACAAACCTGGTGAGGAATCTGGAGAACAAGCCTTATGAGGAGCAGCTGAGGGAACTGGGATTGTTCAGCCTGGAGGAAGCTGAGGGGAAATGTTACCGCTCTCTACAACTACCAGAAAGGAGGTCGTAGTGAAGTGGGGGTCATTTCTTCTCCCAAGTAACAAGCAATAGGACAAGAGGAAACGGCTTCAAGTTGTACCAGGGAGGTTTAGATTGGATATTAGGAAAAATCTTTTCACTGAAAGGGTTATGAAACATTGGAACAGGAAAGTGATGGAATCACCAACCCTGAAGGTATTTAAACGATGTGTAGATGTTGTGCTTGAGGACATGGTTTAATGGTGGACTGGGCGGTGCTAGCTTAAAGGTTGGACTTGATGAACTTAATAATCTTTTCCAACCAAAACAATTCTATGATTCTATAACAAGAGACTAGGAGCTCAAGCAATGAAATTACAAGCATGCCAGTGTCAAACAAAGTTGCACGTGGGCAACCTTATGGAATTTCCTATTGCAAGATGTTGAAATGTCAGATGGGGCTGAATTGAAATGCAATCAGGCAGCACAGACATGAATAGTAAGAACACTGCACAAGCATGGAGATGCCATTGCTGCAGTCAGATACTCATGATGTTTTTTTCCTGCCCATGAAGGTAGAAGATGGATCTGCAACCCTCATCCATTCCTACAGCAGAAGGTCCATCATGTAGTAATTAGAAAATTGCCCAAGCCTAAGGTGACATTATTTCATGCATGCACAATTTTCCTGTTTATAATTTCCAAGATGCAAAATCGGACTTGGCTGGCCTGATTCCAGCGTTCCTATCTTCAAATGTTAATTACAGTAGATATTACTGATAGCACTAGTGCTACTCTGTACAGCAAACTGCATACCACTAGGTAATGAGTAATGAATGTGCAATCAAATCTGGAAGAGAAGACATTTTGCAGGCCTTTAAACCTCAATGTTTTCCACAAACATAGAAGCAAATTTCAAAATCAGAAATGCAAGACATAATCTAAGGCACTGTTCCCTCAACTTTTACATGAAAGTAGATGCTCTCATTGCCTAGGTACACCTTCGGGGCCTCAGATGAAGATGGTGAGGCAAAGCTGGTATCTGAACAACAGATACTGAAGAAACAGCTGCATTCCCCCTGTATTACAGTGCAGGTCACAGGCAGAAGCTGGGGACAGCAGAATGGCATGCTGCTGCAATGGTTAATGCACCTGACTTAGCCAGTACGGAATCAGTGTTTCTAAACCATTTTTTAAATTCTTGGAGTACTTTGCTTTCCCTGAAATGCGGAAATGAGACACGATCTAGTTGATTTCCTCTTGTGCATTTGATTCCAAAGGATGTAATTTACTTCCTTCCGAAACAGCTCTAAGGAGCACTCAAGAGGCTCAAAACTTCAGGACAGAAGACACAGCACCATCTGGTATGTGAAATGAGGGACGGCAGCCCCTCCAGATGGCAGCTGCAATGAAATGAAGAATCATCATGGTTGCTACACAGCTCTTTACATTTCCTTCTCTACTGCTGATTGCCAAGAACACCCCTGAAAACCAAGTGACAAGCTCTGATGAAAGTTTTCATCACACCCTCTAAAAAACAGGGCATGCATTTTATTATGAGGTGGGGAGCTTTATGGTATACGTTGACTACACGTCTCACAAGGACAAACATACAAAAAAACAGAGGTGGAGCTCTAAAAATGAGAATCCCCCAGTTTGCTCAGTATCTGATAGAAACCAGGAGAACAAATGCAACTCGATCAGGTGAAAATCACAATCGCAACCACACAAAGCTTTCTTCATTCCTTTTAACTAATATATGTTCAGCTTCTATATCACATTACAATTTTTATGAATCTGCACTCTGGAAAAGGAACATAAGGAATTCCTGTAGTATCCAAGACAATGGGCTTACAGGGAAAGAATAATAATAAACAAACATAAATCACAAGCTTAGTATCATGATGTTTGCATGATAATGCTCTGCTTTTGGTGCTTGCCATTTCCCCTTCATTGCATCATTTTTTGTTAACATGTATTTATGCACACTAAAGATTACATAAAAGTCATTCAACAAGGATAACACACAGTAGGATTTGGAAGAGTGAAATCAAATAATCCCATCAGCTTTGCATTTAGTACCCAGCTAGAAAAAGGGACAAGATCTACAACATCCTTTCTTGTTTACCCAGTGTAATTGCTTTTGAGCTTTCTTGAAAGTGGATTTGCTGAGAAACATTGCTTTCTCTCTAGTAAGGTTGGCTTTCATCCCAATACACAAAGTTCTGTGACCAGAGACAATAAGGGAGATAGAATAAGGTAGCCTTAAAGGCCAATGCCCCTGCTATTTCTTTCCCAAGTTTCTGATCATCTTTATAAATCACATGACCACCATTTTGCAGAATAAATGCAAAACTGTGGATTACAGGCTCACAAAGCTCATAATTACAGTAAACATTAAAATTGATTGAAGTGTTATCACTGAAAGTAATTGTCAAAATGTAAAACTTAACAAGCAGCAGAAAGCCGATTATCATTAATAACTCATTTTAAATCTACTTTTCTAAACAACAAAAAGAAATATTACCGCTGAATGTTTTGGAAGAGAAAGAAGTGGGGTTACTGGTGTTTGTTAATGTCCAGCTTCCTACTTGCCCTAAAACCACTGCTGGATCAGAGTGAAACTAGAACATGTGAGATTTCCTTAGTTTTTTTGATTAAGGCAGCTGGGGTAACAAGAATACCAACAGTTTGTGCTTCCCCAGAAATCACAAATCCCGATCCAAAGCTCCTAGAAGCCTGCAGGACTCTTTTCACTGACTTCAGCAGGGTTGGACCAAATCCTTATGCATGCTGTGGCTCCTGAGGTTGGAAGTGCTTAAAGCTTACCCTATTCACGTCTACCGATTTGCTCTGCAGGGAGATGATTTATTTATTGCCTCAAAATTCTTCTTCTGTTGTTTAATACAAGTAGTTTATCATTGTATTGAGGAGTTCACTGCAGGCAAGAGAGAAGGCAACAATGCCTTGCACTGGCTCATGAAACTCCTCTTTCTGATGCAGAGAAGGTGAGCTGGAGGAAACCTTGTGCTGATGACCTGTAATTAGGCCTCAGTGTAGGGGACCGGAGAAGACAGACAGACAAAGAAGAAAAAAAAAGAAAAAAGATGGGTAAAAAAAGGACGGGTGTCTTAAAAAGAAAATGAGAGAGAGAAGCAGAGAAAAAAAGAAGGCAGAAACACATATTGAAGTCAGTTCTCAGTTACGCTAAATCATCCTTTCAAAGTCTGACAGCAATTTTGAGGTGATCTTAGAATCATAGAATTGCCCAGGCCGGAAGGGACCTCCAAAGGTCATCTAGTCCAACATCCCCGCAGTCAGCAGGGACACCCCCAACTAGATCAGGTTGCCCAGGGCCTCATCGAGCCTCACCTTGAATATCTCCAGGTACAGGGCCTCAAACACCTCCCTGGGCAACCTGTTCCAGTGCTCCACCACCCTCACAGTAAAGAACTTTTTCCTAATCTCCAATCTAAATCTGCTCCCCTCCATCTTAAAGCCATTATCATGATCCTAGGAACAAGGACCTTCTGACCATTTATGCTAGGGCAGGCTAAGAGACCGTCCTTCCCTTTTTACGGGACTGGCCAGTCCCCAGTGGGCTTGTATGGCCAGGTTTGGCACTGCAAATCCTCTTTGGCAAGATTCAGCTTCTGGCAATAAACTGCACTGATGTTCAGCAGCATAAGAAGTGATCCTTTCTCCTCCAGCTTACTGCAGGGATTCCTCCATGGATTACATCCCACATCTACTAGATTATGGGTTTGGCTCAGATAAAGATGCTCTTTATCTACATTATTAAAGCAAGTGAGGAGGTCAAGGGTAGTAGCAGTTGAAAATATGCTAAGTGCATTTTAAGGCTCTTCTGTCCAAAGAACAGCCAACTGAAACTGAATCACATGGGTATTTTCCAATAAAGCTACATCAGAAACCCACACGTAAGCTACATCTAGCTATGTTTTCCCAAAGAAATAAACTGCATTTGTTCCTCAGGCTATTGCCCCTCAGGATTGTTTCCAGGGTTTTCAAATTACACGAGTAACTACATTCTCCTAAGTCTTTGTATCTTCTTCCTAATTAAAACATCTCTCATACTTATCAAGGCAGAGATATTAGCATTCTGGGCCAGCTACCTTTCATTCCTAACAATTCCCTGTGTACTCAGAGAGTAAGCCAGGGAAAGAAAAAGGGAAAAAAGGAAAAAAAAAAAAAAAGACAGAGAGACAGGCTCCATCTCATAAATCCAAATCAAATGTATTTTAGCAGGTCTTTTCTAAGCTCCCCCTATCCTTACTGGCCATCTTGCTATTTTACAAAGCTGTCACCATAAGCGAGATATTTGGCTTCAGGGAGAAAATGATCAAGATGAAAGAATTACTTACTCCACTTCTACCAACCTCGTGAATCATTCATGTTCCTTACCTGAATCACAGCGAGCTGCAGTATCTGTCACATTCTGGATTTAAGCCATGTACGAAGTAACGCTTACCAATGATAATTCAAAATATTCTATTAACCCCCCTTCAAATGCACACATTGTGTGTTGGCACACAGTACAGAAAAAAACAGTTTATTGTACGGTTCAGCATCTTGCTGAAGTGCCATAGTTTTAGCTGAAAGCTATACAGCCTTCTTTACAACCAAGGAGTGACTCCGTTTATTATTTTTCCAAAGCTGTGTCTAAGGATAAGGCACCATTTTCCCCTGGACTTGAGTAACAGCAGGTTTTAGATTCTCAAATGAAAACTGCAATAGATGGAAACCAGGAGTAAGAAAGCCTGTAGCTATGATCATACTAACAGAATAAGCCTTACCAAGGATGCTTACATACCAAAGAACAGTTGTCAGCTATGCAAAATCTCATCTAAAGCTCACAAAAAATTGCTGGAAAAGCTCCAAGTTCACCTTGCAGACTATTTAAACTCAGTTCAGCAGAATCTGGATGAAGTTTTATGTTGTGTAACAGGAAGATCAGCACTCTGGAGTATGCCATGCACACCTCAGTGTCTCCCTTGACTCCAAACCCACTCCCCACTCAAAACCAAAGAGGTATTACTTTGAAGCTAATTAAGATGATTTGGAACTAAGATGCTGCCACATTTACCTGCTCCAGCAGGTCAATTCTGCCCAGAGGCTTTTGTGTTGGTGCCGGCCACATTGCTCCTGCCACCACAGGTCTCACCAAAGCAGAGTGAGAGCAGCGCATACTCAGCTACCCAAACTTTTATTGCAGTAATGGGATTACAGTGAGGATTGGTTCAAAGATGAAATAAAGTGTTCGTTTAAAGCCATTAAAAATAGTTACTTTGCTGTCAGATTATTAATCGTCTGTCATAATATCCTTAGAGGTGATTATAAAAAGTATATTCCTGTATAGTCAGAACGCCCTTCTGTCAGACACCTCGGTAAATGAAGAGCCAGCAATAGAAACACTGCAACCGCACAGAAACACTGCCACCTCTTGTTGGCCACCGGGCAGGCAGCTGCCAGCCACACATTCAAACACCCGGGTTACCTGTTTTAAACCTTAATGACAGAGACATTCTCTAACCTGGCTTTATCTCACGTTTTGGGTAAAGGCACACACTGTTCAGCTAGCACAGGAGAGTTTGTTAAGCCACAGTAACCTGCTTCTGAGCCTGAGCTCTGTCAAACCCAACCTCTTTTTTTTTTTTTTTCAGGAGAACGATTTTGATATTTCATTGCTGTAACACCCGAGACGCCAGCAGTTATTCCCTTCTACCAGCAACACAAAAGCAGATTTAGTCCTGGGAGACCACAGAAGGCTGCAGCGTGAAATGCTATAAAGCCTAACATGCTTTCTTCATGCACAAGTTTTTGCTAAACCTCCTGTAAAAACATAGAGCAAAGCAGCAAGTCCCGAGCTGGTGCCAGTGTCCCAGTGCCACTGAGGACTGGCCCTGCCTGCCTAAAAACTTCACCCCCAGGCCCCCATGTCCACAGGCCGGCAGGGGCTGAGAGCCAGCACCCACTGCAACTCTCTGGAGACAGCAAAACACAGATTTCTAGTGAAAACTCCAGCATCTCACGTACTGGAAATGAATAACTCCTTTCATACTCTCTGCGAGTCACTTAATGGCTTCTTTTCCCCCCGATTAATATCAATATGATCACGGTAAGGGCAAGAGTACATTTTATGCCTGGGCTGGTTAATTTTCATGATTATTTTGCAAGGCATCTGGATCTGCTACTGAGGCATCCATGTATTCATTACACTCCAGCAGCACATAATGAAGGCGCAAATGAATACTGCAAATTTGGGGATTCTAGTTCAGCGGGAATAAGAAATTGTGTCAATGGAACAAGTGACCTGTTCCAAATTTCTGGTTGTGATATATGGTAGAAAACATGAAAAAAACTAACAAACAAACAAACAACCCACCAAAAAAACCAAAACAAACCACCATGAATATTTAAAAACAACAGTTATCTTAAAATAGTATGTTCTCAAAAGGGATAAGATAAAGATGTTTATTCAATTCAGGTAAGATTTTCACTCTGTCAAAGACTATGATAAACCCATCTCCCAAAAGTAAATCTAAATAAGCACCACAGCTTAGGTCCTGAAAGTCAGAGTATTTTTGATCTACCTCACCATGCCCTGTCTGTGCTGGAAGGAGCTATCAACAAATGCCCCTAACACCTTGTCACAGGCCATAAATTCACTGAGATTCTGGTTTCCAAACTTGCAAACCTGGCTCTTCCGCAAAATGGTGAGGTTAAAACATTGATTTTTTGGGAGGAGTACACCACCCCTCCATTTGCAAGCAGCATTAGCAGGCTGATTCAAATAGGATTCAGAAGAAAAATTAAGTTTGTTGATAGCAAACACCCAACACCACACATTGCTGTTTGAGGAGGGAAACCACTAGAAACGGGGAACCTGTCCCCTCCTCTGACAGGGTATTTTTCACACCGTCGCTGGGCAGCCTGCTCGTGGACCTCAGTGATCTCTGGCCTCTAACACACCACATAACAGAAGTCCACCATTTCTCTCTTCTTTAGAGAAGCCCTAAAATAACCATGGAGTAGTCCTGCCCAGGCAGGTTGCTGGGGTGCCTGTTTAACTTTGAAAGAGCATTTTTACCTATCCTTCTCTCCTCAGAAAAGCCACAAACACCACCTCACCCCATAGGCCCCCCCAACTTTGGGACCAAGTGCTGCTTTATGCCCTTTTCCACCAGGAAAAGGGGGAGCCATCTCCCCGGCCTCATGCCACATAGTGAGAAGATAGTCACCAATCTCAGAGCTGACTGACCTGCATGTTTGCACCTTTCCAAGCCCAAATCCTCCGTGGACACGATGAGCCAGGTCAGGAGAGGCAAGATGAAGACAGAGGTTCCTCATGGTCTTGCAGGCCCACATGGGGCTCCCCTCAGGTGCCCACTGAGGGGACAGTGCTCCCCCAAGCAGCTTGCACCTCCTGCCTGGGCAATGGCTGCTCTGAGGAGCTGAGGGCTGGGTGAGGTACACACCTGAGCCCACTTGGGCAATCAGGCAATTAAGCAGAGTGGGGCAGGCTCTGCACCTGCACCAGCTGCTGCTCCCACATGCAAACCACCTCCAGCTGCTGCACCCCCCATACTTCTCCTGCATCCACATCACCTCCTGCTCCAACTCCTGGTGCTCGTGCCCCATCTCATGCCCTTGCACCAGCTTCTGCTCTTGGACTCCCTTCTGCTCCTGCTCTCATTCCTGCATCTGCACCCAGAAATCCTGACTCCATACACTGAAATTCAAACCAAAGCCATCCCCAAGCTGGAGACCACCGATGACCCAGGTGTGCTGTGGGGCCCTGAGGTGCCTCTGCCCAGGGAGAAACCCACTCAACAGCTGCCTGTCCCCTGAACAAGTCCACTCTGTGGTGTTCTCCCAGGAGCTGGGGAGCACCACTGGCAAAGCAGCTTGCTTTGCTCATACGGAGGAAACATGGGGTCTTGAAATATATGAATGACTACATTGCTCTTTTGTGCTTCTCTACATTCAGATTTTACCTCCAGAGGCACATTGTACTTTTTGTTACTCTAAACTGCAATTAGCTATGAAAAAATGTCATTTTTTTAAGTCATCTTTGCTGACATGTCTTAACCTCCTTAATACATATGTAATTCTTATCTCCCTCCTGCACTTTCATTAACTTGACTGGCATTACAGCAGCCACGGGGAATCCCCAGCCTTTCCCTGGTCCTGCGAACACGCATCGGGGGCTCTCACACAGTCAGAGCTGCAAAGCGGGTCCAACAGCCCCTCAAAACCATCCCAACGTGGGGGGCCTTCTGCAAAGGGACCAACTACGATGCCAGCGCAAAATGGTACTGCTCACTCCCTGGCCTTAGCAAAAAGAAAAGTGAACGCTAATGAGCAGAAGCGGTGCCATTATTCCAGGTCTATGTTATTAGTCAAATTGGTAATTAAATACCTCATGGAGGGCTGCTTACCTTCTTTTCGAACGCACCCAACAACCAGGAGCTTGAGTCTCTTTTGCACATCCAGGACTTGAGGGATCAAGAAATGATCTCACAGGTTGAAGCGGACAGAGGCCGAACCACTCACACAACTGAAAAAGAATATTAAGATCTGTAAGCAGAAGTTTTGGTTCGTAAAAAACCTGCTTTGGGCTGGTAGAAAGGGGCATAACAACTTCCAGTGAAATTGTTCGGTAAACAAAATTCAATTTAAGAATAATTTGCAGGGTTTTGGGTTTTTTCTTATACCGGCATAGTCAACACTGGGAGAAATGGTCCAGGAAAGCAGTAGATTATTTGTGTCTTCAAGTCAAAAATAAACACCTCTATGGATTTATGTAATTAAGCACAAGTTATCAGGCTCCACACAGGCCTTAGTGGATGAAATTTAGTAACTGCAGCTCACAGAGCGTAAGAGTAATGGTCTCTGTTGGCTGCGAGAGCCACGCACTGGTATCGCAGCACGCTTGCTCTCTGGCACCCCTCTACAAAGCAGCTCCTGATCAGATTAAACACATTTCCCACCAGCTGGGGTGGGTGAAACAGGGCAGTGTTCTTGCACGCATCCCATGTTGCTGTCATTTCCTATTTCAGTCCTTCTCCCTCTACCCCACGCCACCAAGGAGCACCAGGACCTCAGCTTTCCTACTGGACTCAGCTGGGATGTGTGGGCTCCCCACAGGTGACGCCCCAGTTAGGCAGCAGCGTGGCACCACAGAAGCAGATCCACAGAGAGAGGCCAGTACTGAGGATGCAGCAGCCCCATCCCTCATGTTTTGTGGGGTGTTTGCTCCAGGATGGAAGAGGACTGACCCTCACGTGCCATGAAAGGAGCACGTTAGCTGCTCTCCTGGTTCAGCTTCCCCCAAACCCAGTTTGTGTGCCTCCCAGTTTGAGGAGGCAGAGGGACAGGGAGCTGAAACCGTGCGAGTGCCGGCAACCGGGAGATTCACTTCAAAAGTGCTCTCGTGACCCCAGCTGAAATGCTCATGTAGATGTACCCAGAAACACTTTCAAAGTGGAAATGAATTAGAACTGGTTGAATTAGTCTCTGTGAATAATTTAGCCACTACATTTTGCATTAATTGTTGAATAATTTATTCACAAATACATTTTCTCCATTATTTGACCTCTGCTGCAAAGTAATGAATGCTATTTGGCAAATAATTTACTGTACAATATTTATATGAATACATTAATTCTGAATATATTTCCCTATTACTCCATTACTTCCAAATTCACTGTTCGAGTGATCTCAGCACAGACAGCAGTCAGCCATCTTTTACAAGTCATTTCTATGGCCTGGTCTGGTTCATCCTAATTCAAATGTCTCAGTGCATATTCCAGAATATTTCAGCCAGTTCTGGGCACATTCCCTCTGGATAAAGCCTGGAAACCTCTCGGAATAAACACAGTGATATGCGTGTGCTTGTGCAAAAGCACACAAACTGAGGTGCAGTTGTGGGTAGTAGCTTGGACTGGGGGAGCAGCAAACATGGGAAATATTCAGGAGAGATTTTTTGGAAGGTGTCTGTGAGTATCCAAAATCTCACTGAAATTTGATGGGGACTAAACACATAATTCCAAGGCTCTTAAAAAAAACCATGGCCTTTGCTGAAATCCTTTTAATCTCTGTAGTACAATGATGCAACTTATTCTTTATTTAAGCACCAGGGCAGTGGATTTTGCACAGTTAGAGTCATGGTCTAGAAGATGGACAAAACCCATGCTGCTTTACAGACATCTTGTTACTCAGGTATTTAGGATTAGCAGGTGGGAAACTAGCTGAAAATATCTCCTTGAAATACATGTAATCAACACAAATCTCAGAGACCTCTCTAAAAAAAACCTTTGCCCTCTCCACGACACGAGCAACACACCATCAAGAAATTGTGCTGGATTCAATTCTGCCTTCAGGACAGCTACAGCAATAGAGAAGCAGCAAAGTGCTCTGCATATCCAATTACAATGAAAGAGCATTAAAATACCTAGACAATACATAGTTGAAAGGGTATTTGGTTCACAGATTCATGGCAAACATATAAAACTTATTTTTTTCTAACCATGCTCTCAGGACCTTCAGTCCAGCAGTTTTCCCAGACAAAAGCAACCGGTGAACACCAGTTACATGAGCCCTGTGGCTGGAGGCTATTTTGCTGCAATTCTCAGAACTAAGCAATGCATCAGCAAAGCCAGGAAGAAGTTGTGCAGGATTTTGTCACCCTTTACTTGCCATTTTTAAATGAAAAGCTGAAATATGAGAAAATCTTTACTGCTAGATTTGCTTAACCAAATTGACAGTTAAAGGCAAGATTCCCCTGCTATTTTCAATCACACTGACAGCTGAGTTTTTTTCTGGAGGAGGACAGCATATTTGACAAATATTTAACAAAAAACATCCATCTAAACATGAAGACTGGTAATTTTGAGTCTCTTCTACATTCAACCAAACAAACTGCTTGTTGGGCTGGCATTGGTGGACTTGTGATTTCGCATGTTCATAAATCAATCAACCATCTGGGACAAGGAACATAATCAAAGGGATTCACACTCTTCTCAGCCACTTTTCAGCAGCACTATGTGTGGTAACTATGGAGCTTATCCATGCTGCAACACCCTACTCGATGGCCTGCTGTTCTCTGCTGGGGAAGGAAGCACAGGAAAATCCTCATACTCTGTAATTTAATACCACCATTGCAGGTTGAAACACCTCAGACTGCACCTCTGGGAAAGGGTATAAAAAAGAGACAGAGCACTGTGTACATTTGGGATGATTTCATCTCCTTCATTCAGAGAGTAAATGTTGACTGAGACAAGACCTTTATCCTGGAGGGATCATATATATTCTCTGCCTTTCTTGTGCCTTTTCCATGCTGCACCCTGGGCAGGGGAAAACAACCATTTCCTTCCCGGATTTTGAACTTCTCTTGCCCTGAGTTTGAATAGATACCTACTTTTACACCATAGCCAGCAGTGCTCAGGAACTGAAGAGCTCCCCCTGCCTTCCTTTGGGTTTTTCTGTTTGTTTTTCTTTCTTCCCCCCTTTTTCCAAATGTAACTGTTTAATGAAAATTTTTTCACTTTCCTGTGAGGAACAAAAATCAGCTCTCCTGGTGAACCTCCGTCTGGAGAGGACTGGCTCATATACTGTCTAGAGCCGTGCAAGAGAAAGAGAGATGTAAAGCTATAGACTGTCACTTTTGCAGTTTGTTCAAGACATTTGGTTGTTGCTTTTTTTTCCCTGGGAACCCTTTCCCAGACCAATAATAGTTTACACCCTTTATTCAATTTCAGATGGAAAAGATTATCTGTCCCACATACAATCATAGATGGACTTGGTTGCAAGAAACAATTGCCAACTTGCAGCTATCTCTGAGCATAGGCACAAGGCTAAAAACTTGGAGAGCCATCTCCAGTACCAACCCATATACATATATCAGAGTGTGTAATTAGGTGGCAGATCTTGATGACCACACAACAGGAGTGAGGTGTATTTTTCATTTATTTTGCATCCCGTGCATTGCTTTTCTAGTCTTTGTTACTTCAGTTTTAATTCATTGTGTCCATTATTCCCTTCTAAACAATTTATTTTATTTGCAGATGGAGGAAGCTGAGGAGAGGTGGAAGGATTTGCCACTCTCATTTTTGCACCTGTTTGCTTACACCTACAGGGTGCTCATTCTCTCATGTCTCTTTCAATTATAGGCTGTTTTCTTCAAAATGTCACCTCTAAGTAGTTTCCCAAGGAGAGGCTAGCTGCTTTTTCTTCCTGCATTTCTCTCTTCCAAAGATACCATCAATGGTATTCTTTAGGATACCTTAGGATTACCTTAGGATGCTCTTCCCCCAATACAGACTATCTGTTATCTATTTTCTTGATTTCTTATTCTCTGTATTGGGTTTGCGTGAGATTCCCCAGAAAATATTGCTTCTGATTTACAATATTTACATAAAGCTGCATTTGTTGGAAAATTTGCACCAGCGACAAATGCTACAAAAGATGTGGTACTTACAAGGTAGTATAGATCTTGAGATACTCCAGTAAAAAGGGACACATTTCACTGAAAATTAATTCATTTCATACAGTTGTTCAATTCCATTTGCTCCCAGTCATGGCTACAAATGATGCAATGATCTCCGTTCTGGATCTGTGGACAGATAATGAATTAAGAAGTCCTTAACTGAGACTCCTGGCTGCATGACAAAATCATCTTTTTTATAAACCAGAAATGATTGCAGAGGGGTGAGCAATTTTTTGGCTGTGTTTGCTTGACCTGATAGTGCTCACTCTCACAGTAGCCATGATCACGGACAGTGTAACACCATGTAACATCTCATTCCCTCATTAACCAGAAAACAAGCTGATCTACTTCTTTACCTGGCACAAGCAAATCCTGGGCTAGGAGCTTCATTTAGCAAACAGTCAGAATTATTCAGTCCTCATTCTTTACTAGCTAGGTCTTTTTCAGTTTTGTTTTGTGAAGACACTGAGGACAAGTAGCCATCAGCCTCTCGACCAACTTCCTTCCTGGAAAGGTCAGGATGCCCTTGGTCCTGGCTGCATCGACACAGGAGGCTTCACAGCACTCAGCATCTATTTCTCCTTCCCACATTTGTCTACGTCCTTCCTTGTTCTTCCATAACTCTATCACCGGGGATGGTTTTGACAATTCTTTCCTACATGCTCAATCTGATTTAGTTTCCTTGTATTTCCCCAGGGACTTGAATTGCTGTTCATGCCCCATTTAGTTTCCTTTTAGAGAGAACACCACTCGGTGTAAATGTAGTGTCCCCAGCCCCAGGAACAGGAAGAGGAGTATGGAGCAATTTCAAGGCTGCTCGACTTCTTTGGCTCTTACTTTGTTCCCTTTCAAACTGCTCTTCAATGAGGATCCCCCAATGGACCTACAGAATTTAGATAGAGCACCTATTTGATTTCTCTCATTTCATGCACTCTTGACAGGATAGCAATGGTTTCTCATTACCTTCAGGGAGACAGGCACTACTCAAAGCAGTGGGAGAAAATGCTTTGCCCACATCCAAGAGCACCAAGGAAAAAAAAATGCAGGTCTTCTTAGTCCCACTTGATTTTCAGATACATGCAGCTCACCTTGTTCTGTGGTTTGGCCTTTTCCTCTCTACTTCTGCCTAGTCTGCTGTGTATTTTCCTTCAGTGATACAGCAAACACCTGAAACACCATGTGATAAGATGGCATTAAAGAGGCTTATTTACAAATGCTCATGTTTTCCCAGGTGAAATTTCCTGATCCAAGATGGAAAATAGGGTGGAGCCTTTTAATAAATACCAAACCAGTAACTCTGGATTGTTTCCAGTTAAGGCCAAGTCCCCTGTTGGTCTTCTGGGCTGCCTTGCCAACCACATAAACCCTTGGTGTGAAGGAGCTGGATTGGAGCATTTTGGAGAAGTACATGCTTCTCTTGCAGGCAGGCTTTAGAAATGTAAATGCGTGTAGGAGGATCTATGCTTCAGGCTGACTCCTCTAAACAGAACAACTTTTAATTAATTTTTTTAAATACTGCCACAGGCTCCTCTTAAATTGATGAGAAGTGCATTCTACTTCCCTTTACAGAAAGGCATTGTATATTACACTTAATCTGATTAGGCAGAAAAAAACCCCAAGCCAGCTGTGCTTCTAGCGGTTTTAAATATGTCCTTTTAAACAGTGTTTAAACAGAACACTGTTTATATCAACCCGCTTTAATATGAGGTAAAGCACATTTAAACAGTCGTTTTAAAATACCACACAATTATTACATTATTGCAGCCCCCTTGTTATGAAGACACCTTACAGAGGAAAAAATTTCTGAGCAAAACCTGCTGTCACCAAATTGTAATTTACTGACTCTGAAAGTGTTAAAGAATTAGAGCAATAGAGATTTCAGTTTATCCACTGAGGAAATGAGCCTTGAAACCTGTATCACAATGTATTTGGTTACAATTTCATTTCTGAGAGAAATTATAATAAAAAAATAATCACATAAATCTTTTCAAATAAGGAAAGATGTGCTGGAGAATCAGGATGGGATTATGTCTCCTGGACATTATTTCCATCCAGAGGACTTTATTTTGCAAAGCAGATGAATAACCTTACCCACGTGAGCAATGAAAAGCCAATTCATCACTTTAAATCAATGGTCCCAGTTGACTTAACTGAGCCTTGAAAAAGGCCCCTAGGGCTACCCTGTGATGGTGAAGGCTGCCTTGGTTACGGTGTTTGGGTAAAGCGAGGACCAGAACCTCAGTTTTGCTCTTTTTCCAATTTACTATAGTATGTGTTTGTTTGCTAATGGAAGGAAGTGTGAATAAAAAGGCTGCCATTAATGAGAGAGGTGAAATTGTAACCCAGCCTTGCAATTTGGGTATTTGTTCCATATCAACAAAACCAAACCCAATATTTAACTAATGACTACGACCCACTCTTCTCAAAGAGGTCAGGACTGGATGCATGAGGAGATGGTGAAGAGAAGGTTAAAACTGAGATAAAGCTATAAGTAACCATGAGAGTTTAGGAGGAGAATCCCACTATGTGGCCAAGCCGTATGTGTCATAGCAGGGAGCAATGGGCTGAAACTAAAAAGAGGTAAATTGTAATTTGTGTTAGGTAGCATGACTAATTGATTAATAAGGAACTGCAATAATTTGCCAAAGGATTTACAGGCATCCAAGAGAAGATGAAGCACTTCCAACTGTGTCATGCTGAGGAGAATCCGTCATTTTTGCAAATGTGGCATCCAGGAGTATTCAGCCAGCTCTATTATTTGTTTCTTGTTGGCAGCCTCTGTCACTTGATATTGAGAAAACCAAGGCAAGGTTATATTTTGTTGCTGCTTTTGTATTTTCTTCTTTCCTGTTACCTTCTGAGCCACAAGACCTTATGCACTTTGGGGAACTCTTCAGATAACTGTTGCTGCAAAGTGCAGAAGACCTGGGCCCTTTTCTATACTCTCAGTCCCACCCGAGCTCTTACTGATTTCTTCAAAAAGAATTTAGGCCATGACTCAGGGCAGCTGACAGGTTAATACCATGGAGGTTATCAGATCATCTTATAAAGGATAATACCCGTAGCTCACAAGATATCCACACTGCTGTTTACTTTGCCCCGTGCAACATGACTCATCAAAACTTATCATCTATAGCCCAAAGACCAATAGAAAATTAAGATAATAAGCAGCAATAAAAAAAAAAGCCTACCTTCTTGGAAAAATATGGCACTTGTTTCACACTTACTAGCATAAGGTGTATGAAATCTACCTGGCCCTACTCATTTGGTCAGATCTTCTGATCAGAAACCTACAGAACCAACTCCTACATCTTAGAAAAGGATATTGATTAACTCGTTACAGAAGCATCCCACCTTCTAAAATCATGAAAGTCTAGAACAGTTCAAACCTCCTCACTAATGATTACAGGAGTTTTAATCACTTCCATTTTGAAATTCAAATTGGACATAACACTTGAGCACCTATAATTATCTTTACGGAAGTGAAGAATTTCATTATGTTAAGGCACTTTACATTTATCAGGCAGAGAAATTACAAGATTTGGGGACCAAAACCTGAAAATGTACCCACTCTGATTCAAAATAAGATTCAGAATTCCAGTGATGAAGACAATTAACTACAGGGACATAGGAATGTGATGGATCCAACTCTGCTGTAAGTGAAGATTGGATGACATTCCCAAGGATCTGTTGTAGCTCACACATAAGACAGGAGCAAAACAGGAGTTATAAAATGACATTTTTCGTTTTGTGTTATACATGATGTCTGAACAATTGCAATAACTCCTCCTGCCTTTACTGTTAACAAAATTTGCAATTGTTATCATAAGCAGTCCATGTTTAGATGCTTCATCACAGAATAAACTTTAAAGGAGGAACTAATATTGTTAAACTCTAGAGCTCAGCTGAAAACATCAGCGCATGGCATGCAGCTAGTTTTAAGATTAAGTTGTAAAATTGGTATGTAAATATCGTACTATCATTCATGATTTAAAAAGCAGCCAGTAGGACAGCAACCAAAATAACAAAAGGTATGAGCTGTAATTGTATCACTAGGCTTCCTTTATATCTCTAATAAAGTACTGGAGCTTAGTTTCTGCTGAGAGGAGGAAAAACCGATACTACTCTGGTTGATGTTGCAGTACAAAGGAAGCAGAGAATCCTCATCTGCAGATAAGAGAGACATAAGCTCTAATGAAGACATGCTTAAAAAAATAGAACCCCCTCCCAGTCTAATAGCCTGAAGGCATCTTAACTAAAATGTCTGAGAATGAAAACCGATCTGTTTAATTAATGCTGAGCTCTAATCGTTAACAGCAATTACATAACAAAAACTATCTCAAGACAGGGATTCATGCACTAGGAAATTAGATACAGGAGACAAAACAATAATTAAAGAGCTGAACATACTTGCTTCTGGAACGGTGTCTAGTACATTTACTGTTGTGTAAATGAAGAATTGTACCTTTCAGCTGTGGCACAGACAAACCACCTGCGCTGGCAATCTACATGATGTTGGACTTCCAACATGATCTGTGATGTTCACTACTATGGTTTGCTTCTATGCCCCATGACGAAGGTAGAAGCTGCTATTTCCCATGCTTGTCTTATAAATAGTTTGACTTAATGGGTCACTGAGTTGGTCTTTTGAGTAGCATGAGCCCTAGCATAAGGAGCAACTGCTCACAGTCTTTTCTGAAGCAGCAATGAGGAGACGTCAAATGAAGCCAGGAAGTAACAAGTTCAGAATACATGAAGGGAGATACATCCTTCAAATATTGCAGAAAACTACAGATACTACAATATACAGAGATTCCAAAAGTGATGGAATATCAATATCATGGATGCAAAAGGAAATATAATACTTCTGAGTTGGAAGTTGGAGCTGCAAATGCCAGAAAACAGCATGAAGACTGAGGAAGCAGGGAATGATTGTCTTGTTCCTGAGGTCTTACCCATTCCTGTTGCCTGATGTTGCCTATGGCTGCACACAAGACACAGAGTCCTTTCAAGGGCATCCTTTTACTTGGAGATTTTGAGATTGAGCCTGTCTGTTGTTTTAAGGAGCAACTGCTCACAGTCTTTTCTGAAGCAGCAATGAGGAGACGTCAAATGAAGCCAGGAAGTAACAAGTTCAGAATACATGAAGGGAGATACATCCTTCAAATATTGCAGAAAACTACAGATACTACAATATACAGAGATTCCAAAAGTGATGGAATATCAATATCATGGATGCAAAAGGAAATATAATACTTCTGAGTTGGAAGTTGGAGCTGCAAATGCCAGAAAACAGCATGAAGACTGAGGAAGCAGGGAATGATTGTCTTGTTCCTGAGGTCTTACCCATTCCTGTTGCCTGATGTTGCCTATGGCTGCACACAAGACACAGAGTCCTTTCAAGGGCATCCTTTTACTTGGAGATTTTGAGATTGAGCCTGTCTGTTGTTTTGGTTTTTTCCTCTTTTTTTTTTTTTTTTTTTGCAACATCCCATTAGGGGTCACCATAATGCTTTCAAACAGCTGACCAACATGGTTACTTGGCAGATTTACGTAATTTCATGGCAAATGGCAAACGCTGGAGCCACTTTCCTCACCAATGGCACACTTCCATCTTAATTACACCTTGAGCCCTTTGCCTTCCACTGGTGCAGACCTGAGAGATGCTCTTCAGATGGAGAAGGCAACAGCTGCAGCGAGCTCCGCTCTCCTGGTGGGGCTGGAACTGCTGACTGCCTGCAGCCAAAATGATCACATCTCTCGCTTGTGCCATAACAGATTATGTGTGATTACTGGGCTCGTGCAATCTTGGCTCCCTGAGCTCTTTTTAAAAGAGCACATTTATCTGCTGGTACAGCAATCCTCGCTTCCAAATATCTGCAGTGCTCCTTTGCTCTCCCTTTCGCTCCCAGCACCTTTGTTCCCAGACACCACTCTCCCTCCTTTAAGTCCAAGTCTTACAGAAAAGACTGGGCCATCCACCAGCAAGCTAACCGAATGGATCATTTTCTTGTCTGACTTGGATCTCTGCAACGTGCAAAGCTTTCACCTCCTGCTGACTGGTAGTCCCCAGGCATCAAGCTTCAGTGGTGTCTCCGAGCGAGATAATATTTGATGTTATCAAGAAACTGCTGAGCTGCTGTGGCTGATATACTACCCACAAAGCAGTCACTTCCACCCAGCCTAAGGCACCACCCTGGTTTAGCTCACTCACTCCCTTCACGGCTCTTAAAGACGCTTACTCAAATTTAGGTCATTTGGCCAGAATCGTCTCAGCTCCCTATGCAAGGCAGAAGCCCTTCCCCTCCCTCCCTCTCCGGTTATATTTTCTCAGCCTCCCCCTTTCCCCCCCAAAAAAAAAATCAGAGCAGAATTTTACTCAGTCCATCTTCTCCCTTCTGTCTCCTGCTCCCTGTTCACAGCACAAAAGCTTTCCTTTGTCAGATTTGTTGGCCTGTGACTGACAAGCAATTACAATAAGTAATTTCATTTCAGTGGAAGATAATAAAACGTGATACCATAACTACCCACAGAGCCTCCAAAGTATTCATGTTCACTCTAATAACCTGGTGAGATGCTGTTAATCTTGACAGAGGCTGCCCAGCAGGTGCTGGGGAGCTGAATTTTCATATTCTTTCACTGTTTGCTGATCCTTCCACAGGGAAAGCTCCAAGCTGTTAAAATGCAATGGCCCTGCTCTATTTTTTAATTACATTTAGTTTATTAGAGGCACAATCAGATGCATAACTAATCCTGGAGCCTGCCCTACCTTGCTGAAGAGGGAGAGGGAGGTCTGACTCATTTAGGCTCTGGCAATCCTGGATTCGTGGAGCGGTTTCCCTCTGGGAGACAGAGGCGTTGAAGGGAATATGCAGCGGAGGGGGAACTCTGTTGTTTTCAAACGCAGATGATTTTTACTGATACTTCCCTTCCCTGCCCAGGGACCCCTTCAATGCAAGTTGCCTTTGTTTTCAGATTTTCCTCCTAAAGACAAGATGTGCCAAGGAAAGATTGGTGCCGATTTGCCAGTTAAAATTCAGTCTGTCTTTTCCCTCAGGACCAGAGTGCAAATAAGCTGCTGTGGATGGATGAGGGGACAGATGCACTTGGTGCCAAAGAATGACAGGCCTCCCCCTCAGAAAAACAGCATTTACCACACTGGAGAAACAACACTAACTTTCCCAGAGATGCCACCCCAGGATGCACATCAGCACAAGAGGAGCACCAAGGAGAAAGGAGATGACAGTGGGGGAACCTGAAGGGAATTAGGCCCTTATGGCCAAGCATCAGGTATATACAGACCCTCTGCTTCAAAATATCTCCACTGGCTGTTTAGCATGCCCAACCTTAAGTCCTTAATCTGAGAAAGCAGAACGTACACCAGAAGCACATCAGTATCCCAACAGTAAAATGGTGATGCTCTAACCTCTTTGAAAGCCTGGGTATTTCTGGGGACATACATCACCTTGGTGCACAAGCGACCCGTGGCCTCCCACTCCTGAGCAAGCAGAATCCTGCCCTGCTGCCAGAGCAAAGACAAAACCACCCCCTCAGCATCCTGCCGCCGCTGCAGAGGGGATGATTAATAGCACACATGACTTGCTGAGTCCAGAGAGGAGCTCATAACTGGGGCACGACAATCTGAACCGTGGCCTTCACAGAGATGAACCTGACCTCCCTGAACACAGCGCTGCGCAGGGAGGGAGCAGGGAGAGAGGGAGCAGGGATTGGTCGGGCAGGTTTCCACAGCATCAATGGTACTTTTTTTTGACAACCCTACTTTCAAAATTTCTGTAATCACAGACACACCATAATGGAGGCGAGAGGGCAGAGACCTCTCTCAGAGAGGGCCAATTCAGGAACTAAGTGTGAGTAGGCTCCTTCTAAAGAGGGAAAGCCAGAGGAGCTGCTCCTAGCAAAGGGCAAAATTGCTTACAGACTCCTGCTAAAACTTATGTGTCCACTTGGGAAGCAAGAGTCTACCTACAAGATAAACTTGGAGGTTTATCTTGTTCCTCAAGCATGTTCCTCATTAAAATCCTTAGCATGTTCCTCATTAAAATCCACCTGGCTGCTCTTCTACAGTGTCTTTTTCTTGTTAAATCCACAATTGCAATTAAATTGTTTTTCAAGCTCTTGAGAAGTAACCAAAATGCTTAGAAATGCTCAGAAATGCTCTGAAGGAAATGACAACAATAACTGTGATATGGCTGCCTCCATTTTCCAAAGATAACACGCAGATCTCTATCCACAAGCAGGTGGGTTCCAGGCCTATGATATTTAGCTTTTTAGAAAGGAAGCTGTATATGGCCCAGACCTCACTCCTTCCCAAACTAAGAGGTGGGAAAGGCATCATTTTAGTCTTCATTCTACAACTAATACACCTCCAGACCTTGCTGAATTTGAAAGGAACTCAGTAATTCAGTATTCATGGTGGAGAACGGTCCTCTGAAACACACTGCATGTACCTCTCAGATGGTTAATTCCTCTGCCCTCTTGTCATTTCTTTACAGCTAAATGAAGCTTTAGAAGAGAGGAGTAACATATGTGTTGAAGATAGCTAAGCTGTGTTTTTCTCCAACCATTGTTCAAAGCAAAACTGCAAGATGTTCCTGGTATTGCCTGGAAATCTATTTATGTTACATCCTCAAATATACTTCCCTTTATTCCATAGAGCCTTCTTGAGTTTGCATAGTGAAAATGGAAAAAAGTGAAATTCTAGATTTCTTTAACACTGAGAACATGAGAAATAAATAACCTTGGGCTTTCTCTCCTCCAAGAAGAGAGGTGATGTAAGAGCAAGCTAAGTGCAGCTGACTTACCTGGGTTCAGAAGTATGGTCCAAACCAATAAGAGAATCTCGCATAAAATAAAAAGGTCAAGAGTATAAAGATGTGATCTCAACGGGGAAGAGAGCCAAAAAAGCAGTTCGCTATTTAAATAGCTGATTAAACAAAATATAATTAGGGCTAACTTGGCCCCTTTCCCAGAGTTCATAAACTCACACAAGGAATCTCCTCTGGGGGCAGTACAGCCTGACGTGTGCCTTACTTAAATCAGGCCATTTAAATAGCTGACCTTTTTTAGTGTCCGCTTCTGCTTGTTCACACACCCACATCTCTTTCTGAAGCTAATCTTTTATATCACTGCCTGCCTGCTTGTGTCATGTCTTCCCCACCTTTAGACATAGCAGAAGTCAAATTAAATAAACCAGAACTACAACAGAATGAGAAGTTGCAGGAAGCCCGTTACTGCATTTTTATTTGCTGAGCATCAGCCTGCCTGGCATGGCCTTGAAGGGCTGGGTGAGCCCAGCTCCCTAGAGATTGAGAATCCCAAACTGTAAAACACAAAGCTATGCACAGAGCCAATCCACGCAGGTATTTGCCCTGTTCTCACCGAGCTCTCAAGTACATCAAAGACTCATTTTGTGCAGCTTCAGCAGCCTGATGTGCTCTCTACTGGACTGGTACCAGTACCCCACTGTTCTGCTAAGCCTGAGGAACAGATTTTTAGCGGCAAATTAAATCACTTAGGCACAAGCCCACTCTTCACAGCTTCCAGACAGGTGGCTTATATTAATATTAGCCTATTGCTCAAGAGACTTGGCTTTCTATTTCAGTACTGACCATATGGACATGTGGTCCATATGGTATGGAGCACAGGGAATCCCTCCTTTAAAAAGAAAAATTCACATTGGAAAAGAACCTGTGGACTCATAACCATGAATGCCAAGAGAGAGAATGGGGGAAGAGTGGGATGGAGAAGCTGTAACTGCATTTCTCTTGGTCTAGAAAACTCACTGAGGTCTGATTCAAAAACCTCTAAGTCAAGAAGAGTCTTTGCGTTGCCTACAGGAGGCTTTGGATCCCAATTTGGTTTCGGAAGAAGAGGGAGAATTGCAGCTATCAAGAGCTTTCATTAAAGTGAAGCAATGACTTGAGCACAAGAGCTAGAGTAAATGAAAGGACAAATTATGATGCACTGCTCAGGGAGGCAGGTACACTTATCCTGCACAATGTGTTGTGCAGGAGGCACCTCCCTTCCAGGTTGTTTGGATGTTTTTGCTTTATTCTGATTCCTGTCAAAGTTTATTTGCAGGGAAATAATATAAATTCAGAAAGTGACCTCCCAGCTATACACATGGAAAATACATCCATCCAGTATGTCCAAAAGCTAGTCAAATAACCTCCCAGTTATTTACAATGCTGCAAATATTGATTAAAATTTATATGATGATAACTGATTTTAGTCGGAATTGATACTCCACTTATTCTGCACACATGGCTGTTTTTACACACTTTGGATGAACATCAATGTCAAACACTTCCAGAGGAACAGAGTGAGCACAGTCATAAACAAACAGACCAATTCCAACAGTGTCGAATGAGGTTGATGGAGAGGAGTTTGTGGCTTTTGTATCAGAGACACTGGGAAATGTCTCAGGAGTCTTTATTATCCCCATTAGAGTAGGCAGCACAGATGGATCTGTGAGAAGGAAGGCCATGAACAAAATGCATATAAATATTGTGGAGCTGCCCAAGGACAAGGCATAACTCCCAGCAGCCTTACCAGGCCTGCTGGATTTACCATTTTGATCCCTCCTATATGAAATTCCTTTAAATTTTATCCGTTGCACGTCAGGACCAGAATGCCCACATGAAAACTCACTCTCCTGGCTTGCAGTTTCAGCTTCACTTAGTCTTCCTTTCAGAGGATTACAGCCTCAAATTGGAAAAAAAACCAGAAGAAAGCTACTTGGAGATCTCAGCTCATTAGTTTAAAGGTAAAGAGGAAGATGAATGGAAAGTCCATTTCAGTGTCTAGCTGGGGAAACCTAGGGGTGCCTTAGGACCTGTGAGCAGGCAACATCATTTGCCAAAATTATTTGCAACTCTATCCTTCTGCAATAAAAAGACAGACTTCACCCTTCAATACCAGGAGCATGGAGGATAGCACGACTGCCTCTCAGATTCAACCTTTCAGCTGCCTGCCCTGCTTCTCACCCTCTCTTCTACTAACGACCCAGCTGCTCAAACACAAAAAATGAAGCAGTGTTAAAAAAAAAAAGAAACAACAACCAACCACCTTGTCCCATGCTTTAACCACCAGCCAGCCCATTTTCTAATATAGGTGTGATTCTTTTGAATTACCACCTGTGCCAGATATGAATTGATGACCACAAGGCTATTTTTCTACTAATTCCCATACTCATTTAGACTCTTTCTCATCCCCCTTTCTTCCACTTGGTTATTCTAACATGTTTTTCAAATGCATCATAATTAACATTTTTTCTACGATCGACCTCTCCTAGGTTCCTATGATTATTTTTTTTGCTGCCCTGTTATACTTTATGAGGGAAGGATTTTCTTGAAACCATTATCCAGAGTTAATAACCTAGGGACTCAAACGTTCTTAAGAACACCTACCTCCTCCTCCAGGGTTGGAGGAGACTGTCATTTCACTGAGGGACAGGGATTATTCTGAACATGAACAGACCCAAATAGTCCATTCAGAACCATCCCAATTTTCCTGAATTTCTGTGGACCCCTTCTCCAACAAGTTTCATTTGTCCTGGTGCTCTGTGGCATTGGGAAGAGGGAAGCTGGTATCAGAATCGTGAAAGAATCAAGGGGTATTACTCACTTCCAGTTCAAGCCAAATCTTTGCCAGGCTTTGTAACTGCAGGGCAGTTCCAGCTCCGCAATTTGCCCATCTCGGGGAGTACTGGCAGGTTACAAACCTGCTCAAAATATCTGACAACAGTCTGAGGCAGTGTTCAGTGTCTGACACAGAGAGAAATAAAGACATATTGCTTCCACCTTCCCTCCTTGACATGGAGGTAATCCCATCTCTCCGCCCCGAGACACAACCACCCTGGCAATGACAGACTGCAAACTGTAGATTCAGCACATTTTGCAAAGTATCTCGACTTACATATCAGCATAATGGTATTCCTCCTCTCAGGAAAAGATTCTGATAGCCCAGATCAATCTATGCACAAAGGTGGAGAGAATTTCCTTTTAGCCCTTTAACAAAATTATCTCGGTCATCGGAAGATCGGCAGTAGGAACTGGCTTGTGCCAAGTGAATTTGCAGAGTCTGCTTTTTTTTGCATGTGTGGTTTGCTTTAAACCTCACTTATATAACACTTATTTATCACAGCCACACAGGCTAATTCATGTATATGTATTTAGTATAAAAGCATTTGAATTAAAGTTCCCAGCTTGTTTACTTTGAAGGACTGAATGCCCCCTCAGGAAGACATATTGATCTTAAAGGAGGCCGTTCTCTGATGAGCACTGGTTCCTGCAATATTTATGGCATCTGGAGCCTTTTCTCTAGTCTTGATCTTTTCAAAAGAGATCCCAAAGGAGGGTGACAAAGCTCCAAGAGTGGAGGAGGGAGAGAAGAAGTACAAGAGGGGTCCCTTTGCTCTGAGTGTAACATCAAAATGTAAACAGGAAGGTGATCAAGGACTGTGGTCGTTTCTAAATTAAGGATTTAAAATATATATTAATGAATATGAGAGGAAAAAACCCATTGAGCCAACTTTATAGAGAATGCTAGGAGGGAAAAAAAAATCTGCAGCTTTTCTCAGTTTTGCAGCTCAATTCTGCTAATTTAGGCCATATCAACTGTGATTTTGAAGCCAGCCAAAAGAACTGATGTCAGTGAAAACATCAAAAAGTAACCCCTTCACTGTCTAGCGCTTGCCATCTTTCTAATTAGTCCACATGGCAATATCTATTATTAAAAATAAAATACTAAATACTTTTCTGGCTTTTTCTTTAGAACTGAGCTTGCACTCCATATGGACTGAGAGAATAAGGAGTGCACACTTGCTATCCATGTGATGTTGTCCCTCCTCCTTTAGCCTGAAGGGAAATCATCATTCCTTGGCTGGTCTTTTTTTTCATGGCATAGTAAGAAATAGACAAGGCAAAACACAAGTAGAAGGATCTTAGGGCTAGATTCAGTGCTCCAAAGTGTGAGCTGAAATGTATTACTGACCCCTTATTTTGTCCGTACTCATTTATTTTCTTTAGCATTCTGCTTCCTCACCATAAACTGAGGTGACTTCTTCTCCCTTTTATCCCTGAGCTAGTCATAAATCACCAGGTGCAGGAGCAGTTCTTCATTACATGTTTAGCACATGCCTAGCAAGTTGGATCCTCATTCTCAGCTAAAACCATTTTACTGCACTACAGAGGGTGGACAACACACCTGCAGATCCTGAAGTAGCTATTGTTCCTATCCCTACTGATCCCACAATGGGCAGGAAACACCCAACGTCTTGTGGGTCAGGTTCCTACAGCAGGAGAAACTGCTGCTGTCAGCTGTGGCTATATCCCAAATTCATTTCACGCTGTTTGTGGCTATAAACAAGCCATAGAGCAGTGGTGGTTGGGAACAGCAGGCAGGAGAGATCACCACTCTCAGCCCATGTGGACGACGAGCAAAGGCCAAGACTGACAGCAAACAGTTTTGCTGGTGGGCTGCCTCCATGCGTTTAACTTGCTTCATCACATGCTGTATACAATCATGGGGATAACCCACATCATATATACAAGTTATCTATGGACGCACATATGTATTTATATATGCTGAGAAAGGACAGATGGGCAAGGTATGCTGCACTGTTACCAGCCATTCCCTTCACATTCTGCTTCCTCGTGGGAAGTGGAAGTACAGGTAATGAGTAGAAAAACATCTGTTTCTCCCATTTCTGGAGGATGTGCTATGATATTCTGCAAAACAGGTAATAAGCAGAGTCATTTGCACCACTCTGTTGGATGGATGAGGTCTGTGAAGCTGCCAGCTTTGAGCTGTGCCTCCCCCCCTCCCCTTCCCTTTATTGGGAATTTATTTTCTCAGGAAAATCCATGCTAATGTCAGAAGCCAAGGCTGAGCCACAACTGGGAAAAGATGAGGCCAGGGGCCAGGATTACATTGTAAAAGACACAGTTTTCAATCAGAGGGCTTCCTTGCACCTGGCTAAAAAGAATTTGATGGAAGAATTGACCAAAACAAATTGTTCATGGGTGTAATGCGACAGGAAAAGCAAATATTAATAAAAAATAAAAATAATTTTAAAAACATTAGCTTCAAAACAGGTCTGGAAAGCTTGATTCCTCAAAAGCAACCTGCATCTGACTCTTCCTTGCAGGAACAGAGCATGCAAATGGGATATCCAAAGAAGACAATAACGGAATGATAGAGGTTTGGAAGATCAAGGGCAGGATAAAAAAGTTGATGATGGCACATATGTTCCTGTTTGTACCTTTTCCACACAATATCAAGGACATGTATCTGCCTGCTATATTAAGATGAGCTCCCAAAATGAAATTTCTCCCCAGAGGCTTACCCAGTGGAACTGATCGCCCCAAGCTATTTTGGTGGCCAAGAGCAAAAACTCTTTAAGAAGCTATTACAAAACCCATTAGTCATTTGTCTGAGTGCCTAGAACCTGTATGCAGTCATAGCCTGTGTGCAATATATATCCTCAGCAACAAAACTCCTCATGAGTCTTATTAAGAAAATCCCCCTAATTAGGCAGCCAGAGCTGTCAGTTGTCTCAGGCATCCTGCACTGACCTGAAGCTCTGCATTTCCCCACCATTCTGCATTCTCCCCACCATCATCCCCACCGAGAGGGGGCTGTAACACGTGCATCCAAATCCTCTACCTGAAAGGGCCCTCTCGGCTCGGCAAAACAACCTAGATCTCCGTGGCTCCAGATCAAGGGTGAAAAGGAAAGAGCAACAGCTGCAGGGTCAAAGCCTGATACCTGTTAAAGTCAGCACCGGCACTCTCCCTGATTTTGGCAGAGCTGGGATTTCTGCATTAATTTTGTTTCAATGTCACGATGAGGGGGAGGGTTGAGATGTGCTGTCAAGATTTATACCTGAGAAATTAAAATAACCAATTTCAGGTTAGCTTTTTGTTTAGTTACTTGTTGCAGCTTGTCACCAAAGCGCCTCTTTCGGCTGTATAAAGTACTCCCCTGGCTTAGTCACATGGAAGATAGAAGTCAGAGCGCTTCTTTCATCAAAATATTTGTTTTAAAGGGAGATCAGAAAACTGAACCATGGCAGAGGCTCAACAGGAGAGGTGGGAAATGTAGTGTTTATCAAGTAGTTCAGCACTGGAGAGATAAACGGACATTTGAGCTCATTTCACTACATAATGTTATTAGTTATATGAAATTAGACTGTCAAATCAAGCTCCATAAAATGCAAGGGGATTGCAAGAGGGCAAGAAGGAGAACGAATACACAGGGGACAAATCACTGTCACTCACAAAGGAGTGCCTGGCAGACTAAGAATTAAGTTCACTCCTCAGGGCAAGCCATCCCCAGCTGTTATAAATACATTTTAATGCCCCTGTCAATGTGCAGAGCGAGCCAGCCTTCCCCAACACAGCGTGTCAGGTGTTTTCTGTCATTCAGAGAGCTTGAAAGAGCCACATTTAGATTGCAGTTTTGTCACTTCTCCCTCTAGCAGTGCTAAGGCAGCTTCTCTACCGGTCTGACGGAGCAGGCAGTGATTTTGGAGCAAAGCCAGGCACAGGCTGCTGCCTGCTCCGGCTCTCGGGAAGCAGCGAGAGCTGGACAGTGCGGTTGCTGCCACGCTCCACCTTGCATTGCTAATGCAAACAGGGAGTTTGTTGGATTCCTTCAATCCCCCTCTGGGCTGTATTGCAAAATCACCATTTAACAGGCTGCTTGGCTTCTCCTCCGGGGACTGACGTGGCAGGAGGACACTGGCCACACTTGGGTAGTAGGGGTGGGCAAGCTTCTCTGGCTGATGGCCAACCTACAGGAGACTTTGCTCAAGCTCACACCGGGAGCTGTTGCTTCCCAGTAGAGCTGCTCCCAGAGGGATGAGGTGAGGTCAAACCTCGAACCCTGAGCAAAAAGCAACAATGCTGCACAGTCCTCAGAGTATGGTGTGACCTCCTTTTTCCTGTTAGTCCAAGTCCTACTGCCTTCCTTAAGCTGCAACTCAGCTACAAACAACTTTGGGGTGACTGTGAGCTAGATTGGAGCCAATTATCTTTGCTGCTGCTTTATTTTTCATTTCTGAAGAGCTCTATAGCTTTTCTTCAAAAACAAGTGCTAGGAGGGCATTTTCCCCTTGCTGTCAGACAGCTATGCAGTCTTACAGCTGCCAGCCCAAAACACCATCTCTAGCAAAATTGGAGCCAGTGCTGGGGCTCCTGCCAGGCTCCAAAATGGAGGTTGGCTCAGCTTGAGGTGAGCAGCTCTCAGATATGGTCCCATCAACCTAAGAGGAGTGAAATCACATCCCACCTTGTATATGCACTTTCGGATTTCTGCTGCCTTTCACTTCCCTCTGAAACATGAGTTTGGCCCCAGCTAGACTGACTGATCTCTGAGCAGGTAGGAACTAGGCAGTGTTCAGCATGCAAGGAGACAAAACAGAAAGCAGCCATGAACAGGCAACCCAAATGGGGGACTTAGGAAGAGGAGCTTATTTCAAAGAGAGAGCACTTCCATGACATGAATGGGCTATTAGCAAGACAGACCACGTCCAGCTGCCCTTCATAAGAGACAGGTTTACAGGGCGAGACAAGCTTCATGCTTTCCTTTTGGGCTTGAGTTAGTATTTTGTTCTCTTCCTGGCACCAGGCCCATAGATGACATGGCACACCCCTCCCTATCCCCCCCAGTTATACCCATACAACAACTTGCTAGGCTTTGCTCCAACCAGAACACGGAAACAAAACAAAAAAACCCACAAAACCAACAAGCCTTTGAAAGTCACTGAAGCCCTTATCACTGCACTGTTATGACTTGAGAGCATGGCTCCATGATTATTTGGATGACAACAAGCGTGAGGTAGCAAACATCACTTTTACTGCCAGCAGTCAGCCTGAGGCACAGATTCAGAGCCACAGCCTATTCCTTGGCAGGCAGATGTTGCTGAGGTCCCTGTAAGTCACTGCTGAGGATGATAAAAATGAGATTGCAGCTCTTGCACTGCTACTTCTGTAGCTCTGTTGACGTGAATATCTGACCTTGGGTCTTGACTGGTACAAACTGGCAACACCTGCTTGAAGCCAACCTAAAAAGATGGACAACCACACCAGCTACGGACCTGTCCCACAGCGACGCCCACGGCTGCAGGACAGAAGCATCCTTTTGAAGCGGAAAGGCTTTGTTTCTATGATTTGTTTCATTCTCATTTTATTTCTAAATGGCTCTTGTTTGCCTGCAGTCGCCTCAGCAATAGTTCACGTACAGTAACATGCCAACCTACTGCAAAACGTCTCAGGAAGAGATATTTCACTCAGCTCAGCAGCCCTTAAAGGGAAGCGTCTGCTGTCAGAGGCGTGTGCTCATCACCCGTTGATGCATGGGCCTGTCTGAGAGCAGACTTTGGTTCACTGCGTACCCCCTGCGAGAGGGAGATTTTATCAGCATTACTGTTGTGGCAGTTCTTTAAAAACCAATGTGGGATCTCATATTTCTGGAAGCGCAGGCACGCGATTTACAACGTTACAGCCAGCAGCACCACAACACAGATTACTTAATCCATCATTTCCTGGGAGGGAAAGGCGGTTGCTAAGGCACGGGGAGGTTTCAGTTGGGTGAGACCTGGTCATTATCTATAGAAGTAACTGCTTCAGCGATCACACTCTGCTTTCCGAACTTCAGCTCAAGTAAAATTGTATCCCCAAAACTGGCACTCCCATCTCATCCCACCCTTAGTGATACAAGGCCAAAGACTTCCATCAGAAATGTCACACCAGTAATTCTACTTATAAATGTTCACGAGACACACAGAGAAAAGGAGCAAGTCTCAACAGTTGGCCTTATCTTCCTGAGCTTATGGACACAGCCCTGGGACCAAACTACCATGATACAAAAGAGGGAATGTCCTGTCCTCCAACATTTGTCATTTTACTGTCCTTACAATCAAGTTGTTTTTTCTAATAGATATAAAAAAGCCACCACTGATGATGGCATAACAGCCTAAATGTTTTCAAGTTGCATCTCCATTTACTATGATTATTAACCAGCGGCACAATGAGAAGAAAAGTGTTTTCTAGGTATATACTCTCTGTCTGAGATACCTGTCCACAAGGCTGTATTAGGTCTTTTAGAAGAACCCATTAATCTGATCAGAGATGGTTGATAACTAGATTAAAAAGTGAGTTCCTGCTTGTTATTGGTGAGGGTCGTGGATGTTTATACTTGACTTCAGTGAATGCAGGTCTTCTGTCTAAGCTAAACTTGAGATGGTGCCACTTCTAGATCATCAACATGACACTAAGCTCCATGCAAAGAATACCACATACAAAATTAACATCAGGTTACGCGAAGTTATTGTTTTCCAGCTTCTGCATACTGTGTTGATTTTATTCTCCAAATCCCAATCCATAGATAACAAATTTTCTCCAAGAGCTCCTATGGAGGCCTGAATGTAGAGGGTGCCAGGAGCATAAATATGGCTCTTTAAACAGCCATCAGTACAGAACATTATGCATGTTCTCACTCAGCACTTCAAAATCCCTGCCCTTGCTTTCTGAGAGCTGGGTGCCCAGGGCTCCCACAACCGCCTTCATCACACACAAAGTGACTCCATCTTCATGACATCCAGGGCTCTGATTTCCTAATATGTAACTTATCTCTTTCATATATAGCTGAAGAAAACTATCACACATCTCTCCCAGGGTTTGTAACCACAAGGTGTAGGCTTGTACTAATATGCTACCAACCCCCAGCACCACAGAGCACCCGATCCAAACAGGCTACATGAACCCTGCAAAGCAATGAGGGGGGAATTAAAAAGGCTTCATTGCATTTACAGGTCAGCAGATTACATGAGAGATACGTAGTGTTAATTAGGTTACATATGTCCTTAGCGATGTGTCATCAACTGTGGTATTAAAATCTCAATATTACCAAAATCTTCTTCACTGAAATAATATGGTACTGGTGAAAGCATGTTCATTTATACCAGAGCCTCAGCAGTTCCCATTGAGGGGAGGAAGTTGATTTTTCTCCAGGACACAGGATGACTTGCTCTGCCACATTCCCTGCCTTAAAAA
Source organism: Calidris pugnax (assembly GCF_001431845.1). NCBI lineage: Eukaryota > Metazoa > Chordata > Aves > Charadriiformes > Scolopacidae > Calidris > Calidris pugnax. The sequence goes on along the minus strand of NW_015091198.1, from coordinate 909,595 downwards.
AGTTCACTGGGACAGTGGAGACCAGGAACTCCAGGTTTCAGTGTGGAAATATAGGAGGAAGGGGAGAAAGGGAGAGAAATCATGACTAGCCTGACTTTGTCCTTATCTTTCAGCATATCAACACAGTGCTTAATAGAGTCATAATGGAAGTATTCTTGGGTACATGTGCTTTTCCAGCAGGCTTTGTAGCTCTTGCATAAGACAGACAGCTCCATCTCCTGGGATATAGCTCAGTCCCTGGGCCATTAACAGAGTCCTTGAAAGGGCTCATTCTCCTTATTCTATTTTTTTCCTCAGTGTTGAAGAATCCCCCGTGAAAGTATTTGGTGAACGTGTGGGAGTTGGGGGAGGAGAATATCTTGTTTTGCTTGTTTTTAGACTGTAGCCCTTTAGAGATGGCTAACACAACACTGTCAACAACCAGCTTGCAGGCTTAGGGCTCAGAAAGACCATAACCTGCTGGTTCATTTCAATGGACACTGATGTGTGTCCCTGGATTTCCCACTCCTGAGAGCACTCACTGTTAAGCAGCCAAATCACTGTCCTTTCCCCGGAGCATTCCCAGTGAGCTGGCACTCCTGCTCCCAAGGAAGTGCCCCCTTTTGTCTCTGCTCAGACTGGGCCTCCTGGTGGGGTTTTCCATTAAAAAAAAATTTAAAAAAAAAATCAACATAATAAAAAAAAAAGGGAGCTGGGCTTCCAAACTGGAAACCTCTGGGGCTTTGGGTTTTTATCACTTATGCTGCAACACTGAAAGCCCCCTCAACCTCACCCCCAAATCTGGGGACTGATGCACAAGACTCATAAAAAACCCACAGGGTTTGGTAAGAATTTTTGACTGAAGTGACAATAATAATTCAAAGGTGTGGGGCATATAACTGTGAATAGCAAAATAATTTAACAAAATACATTACAAGAGTTAGTACCCCAAATTAACAACAAACTCTTGAAAACAAAGCAGGATATGGTCTAAAAATACTTTCTGCAAGTGCTTGTAATGAAATAACAACAAGGTAAAACTGCAGCTATTTTTGATTAGAAAATATTATTGAGTTCCTATGGGGACAGTGTCTAGCAGCTTCAGCTAGGGCAGGACTCCGTTATTAACTAAGGAATGCACACTACACCTGAGGGTACATAAATTCCCACTCCAGTCAACATCTTTGCAGATACAGCCTGAATGGCTTTGCCAAGGAAAGCCCCTTGTGCAGTCCTACAGAGGACCCGCTGACCAGAGCTGTACACTCTCTGTCACATGAGTGTGACAGTTTACATCAGCTCTGAAACAGAGCTCATGACTCCTGAAGCATCAAACTGGTACAGCCTTTCGATAATAACAGAGTTCGGCTGCGCTGTGTCAGACCAGGCTAGTAGTCAATGGATGAGCAAAGGCATAACGCTGGAGGACATTAAAAGGCAAATCATAAAAAAAAAATTACTTTATAGCTTTGCAATAAAAATGGGCATATAAAAGAGGTTCAGAAGAAATTGCTGCTTCCTTCTAAACCAAGCCTGGAAATTAGCTAGAATTTATCAGACAGCTTTTGGATCAGAGATGCAATAAATGCTGATGTAGTTGTTACTGCAGGTCTCTGATCTATTGTTCAGAATAGAAAATATAAACTTATCTACAGTTCATCTTTTCCCTTTGGTTCTTTCCTTTTTCATTGCTTTTCTCTTTGCTTCAAACAATTAAATGATACTATAGATTGTGCCTGCTTGATACAGGTACCCCACAACAAGAGTGGTGTTACTCTGAGCTCCACCAAAATAATATATATATATATAAAACATGTAATATATATAATATATATATTATATGCCGCAGCATGCTCGTCAGCTCATGCCATCATGGGTCAGTGACATACCTGGGTCACAGAAATTGCCCTTAAACAGTCTTAGCTGTCCAGGGATGGAGGGCAGGAGGTAAGAGGAAGGTGTGCAAATGTGCAAGAAAACAAATTTATCACTTTCCCCAGCAAGTAACTTATCACATCTCTAACAGCTAACGAATTGCTTGCTGTTTTCTTGTGCTGAAGTTCCATCTTTTGTGGAATAGGAATTAATTTCTACTGATTTACTAAACAATATTTTAGAAACGTGAACTCCTTTTTCTCATTTCTGAGCCAAAGCAAATAGAAAATAGAAGCTCCACGGTGAGATTTTTCCACAAGTTCTCATCACTGACATCTCTGCTCTTGGTAGCAAAGCGCCTGTGGTACATTGACCCCACCACAGCCACTCTATCCCTCCCCCTCCTCAAATGGACAGGGGAAAAGAAAATCTAATGAAAGGCTGGTGGGGCAAGATAAGGACAGGGAGATCACTCAGCAATTACTGTCACAAGCAAAACAGACCAAACTTTGGGATTAATTTACCAATCCAATCAGAGTAGGATAATGAGAAATAAAAGCTAAATCCTAACACACCTTCTCCCATTCCTCCCTTTGTCCCAGGCTCAACTTCATTCCTGATTTTCTTTACCTCCTCCAGCAGTGCGGTGCAGGGGGACAGGAAATGGGGGTTATGGTCAGTTATTTCTGATGCTCCTTCCTCCTGAGGGGGAGAACTCCTCACATTATTTTCCTGCTCCAGCAGGAGCCCTGCCTCCATGGGAGGCAGCTGTCCACAAACTTCTCTAAGGTGGGTTCTTTCCACAGGGTGCAGTTCTTCATGAACAGACTGCTCCAGCATGGGTTCCCTGCGGGCTCACAACTCCTGCCAGAAGTCTGCTCCAACATAGGCTCTCCATGGGGTCTAGACTCCTTTGGGCACAACCACGCGTGGGGTCTTCCACAGGCTGTGGGTGGATATCTGCTCCACTGTTAACTTCCATGGGCTGCAGGGGGACAGCCTGCTTCACCATGATCTTCAAGGGAATCTCTGCTCTGGCCCCTGGAGCATCTCCTCCCTCTCCTTCATTGACTTTGGTTTACTACATAGTTAGTTCTCTCCTGGTTGCTGTCATGCAGTTGGGTTTTGTTTGTCCTATGGTTATGTTAGCACTATGTTAGCACAGAGGTACTATCACCATCACTGATTGGCTCTGCCTTGGCCAGTGGTGGGTGCATCTTGGAGCTCGTTGGCATCAGCTCTATTGGACATAAGGGAAGCTTCTAGCAGCTTCTCACAGAAGCCACCCCTGTAGCCCCCCTGCTACCAAAACCTTGCCACGCAAGTCCAATACAGCACAAACTGATCCCTGATCTATACATGGCTGCTTCTGGTACATGTCAGTGCATATATGTTTGTGCAGCCCAGAAGTGCAGGATGAGGAAAGGAAAGAGCACATCCAACTGCATAGCAAGATGAAGAGCTATCTGGAAGGAACATTAATTTTGGCCAAGAAGACTGCTTTCGCTAATAGAGACTCCATAATGACTTTTAACATTCACACAGGAAGAGTCACCCTCTCATTTCAAGGGCTTGTCCAAGATGCTCCTTGGCAGTGAAGTGTGTGGGACCTGCTCCAGGTATGAGCATCCCCTTGCCAAGACTCAGACTGAGGTTTCAGGGTCTGCTCAGACAGACCTTCATTTATGAAGTCTGGCACACTGGGTCAGACCACGGGTATGTATTAGCCCCTGTTAACCCTAGTTTTTCTCATAAAATTCACTGCTCCAGAGAAAGGTGACATTTCCCCACACACTGGCCCTAGGTATCTGTGCATAGCCACACTGGCCAGGGAGAGTGGAGGCAGGGAGTGAATAAAGCCATCCTGAGCCTGCTGCCAATCATCTTACATCCTGAAGCATGAGGTTTAATTACCCGTGTCATTAGCTTAGCTTGCATCAAAAGTAGTGTTTAACAGACAACATAAAAGACTACCGTACAAGCTCATTATCTCCTGGCTATTTGAAAAAAAGAGGTTAATTTGGTAGAAATTAATAAACAAAGCAGAAAACAAACCACAATACAACCATGACCTAGAAGCAAGCGGGTAAAGCAAAATGTAGTCCTGTGTTGGAAAAGATGTTTTTGGAACAAATGTTTAAACACAGATAGTGAATTTCCTTTACCCCACTCTTTAATAAGGGAAATTGCAAGAGTTTTTCAAAACAAGGAGTCATGAATATTCATAATATAGATAAACATGTCTCCAACAAGAAGTGTGGTGTGTTCATCCCTGGCAGTGTGTTTTGTGGTACCTTTAAATATGAAGAGAACAGCTCCTCTGCTCTCCTGACTTGCACAATCCATCAGTGCCTGCACAGCCCCGGGTCCCCGCGGGCTTCTACCACAGCTCATTTCCCGTGGCACCAGTTAGCACTTCAAATGCACCGCCAAGAATGAAAAATGAAAAAATAAATTGGATTTGCCAGGGGCCCTTGTGCCAGACAAAAGGAATAGGAAAGAAGAAGGGAAAACCATTACTGACCTTCCTCCATTGCCAGGACACTTGCTGGGGGAGAAAGGAGCCAAGATGCCTCTTTTTGTTTCCTCAGGAAGGAGGGAGTTAAGGGGGAGACTGAGAACTGGTGCTGGTGCCAGACACCTCGTGGAGAGGGGCTCCCTGCTACCGGCTGGGTCAGATTCACTTCTGCGCTGCCTTGCCAGTGTCCCCGATGTTTCCTTCCTGCAGAGACAGAGCCAAACCATGTGAGATGGAGTCAAATTAAATTACCGGGTGATTTTTGTGGCTTGCGCAGACGGTCTGGGGGACAGGAGTGATACAGTCCCATGGAGCCCCCAGATCTCAAACTTCGGACTCGGCTGGGAGTCCGAAGGCAGCAGGCACCAGAAGCCTTCATGTGGTGCCTGTGGCAAGAGCCTGAGGCCCAGGAGCCTGGGAGAATGGGAAGGATGAGGAACGCAAAGAGAAGAAGGGCAAAGTCTCAGCAGGGTAAACTCACCTTGTTTCAGCCTTTCCAAGGCTGTTTGCATTGGCTGACCACCTATCCACAGAACCATTTAAAATGCATCAAAGAATCCCCTCTGCTTTCTAAAGCGGCTTGGTCCCACTCCATAAAGGCACATATCCATTTCCACTTCCTCCCCCCTTCCAATCTCACCTCATAAAGTGTTTTTTAAATGCATGCCACAGTGCCAAAAAAACCACCCCAACCCAACACCCACCACCTCAACCCCCCCATCTCTTCCCTGCTCCAAAGAGCAATTAAATCCCATTACCCTTCAGCAGGCTCACTCAGACACATCGGTCACCGACAGCCTGTGAAACTGTCATCGAGCTATCATCAGCACGATGCCTCTGAGCTGCTGTTGCTGAGCCACCGGCACTGCTCGGGGAAGCCTCAGTCACAGGTTTGCCTAATGCTCACTCCTCACTCACACAGCCATCTGCTGGGGCAGGCACAGTTGTTTTCTCACTGCAGATGGGAGTAAAGCACACACGTGCAAGAACCTAACACACCTGGGGATCCACGGGCTCACGATTAGGTACCTATTTCCAGAAGCAAAAAAAAACACTACAGCACACAATGAAACACAAAGGTAAGGCCGTGAGCTGACAGAAGCAGGCTGCACGTGTGGCAATGCAATCAAAAGTGTCCTGCTTTCCTTCTGCTTGAATTAGTGAAGCAGTTTTACCTCCTTGTTTTGCAGCTAGGTTTGAGGTAACATTTTGAATTCCCTTTGATTCCTCTGGCCTTTTGAAAGCTTTCCAATGGGCCCTGCAGCCATGTCATCTATATTAGCCCCTAAAACATTGGCTATTTCCATCTGCCAGTCACACAAGCACATCCCAAGACTCAAGAAGCACATCACCATGTCTCAATCTTCCTAGTGGGAGCAAAGACTGCCTTACAAGAAAGACAAAAGCCATCAGGCACAACACATGACAGAAAGTAATGAAAACTGCATCTTGATCAGTCAGGAAATTCCCTGAAGGAAAAGGAGAGCTAAGGGTTTGGAGAAGAGTCCCTAGCAGACTAATCTCAGCCAATCTATTCATGCTGAGGGTTCAAACATGGCTTTATTCCGAGTCACAAGCAAAAAGAACTCAAAAAACCCACCTCACTTTAAGAGCATATAAGAGGAAAGCAAAAAAGCCACCTGGAGCATCAGGTCTGCCCCACCTTGTTTCAGGCAACTCTAGACATGACACAAGACTATCTTAGAGGGTCAGGCCAGCTCACCCATGGGCACATTAGAAGGTCCACAGCTACAAAAGACTTCATCCCTTCTCAACTCAGCCTCTCTAATAAGAAGTCGAAGTATATTCCCTCTGCACTTTGGTCCCTGTACGCGACTCAGTAAATAGCACAGTGAAGACAGACATCACTGCTCTAAAACCTGCAGTCCTCAAGATGTACCAAAATCATGTATCAAAAAACAGTGACACCTTAAAATCACAAGTGACTTCTGAAAGTGCTGGCTTCTATTTTTGGAAGGCAATTCCTTCCCTTGAAGTATCTTGTTTAAAAAAAATAACAGTCTTTTCCTCCCTTCTGTTAATACTTGTGACAGAATGATCGCAAGGTCTCAATTACTCTGTATTCGGTGTGCTAATCCCCTTAGAGATAACATGTTGCAGTCGCTGTGAAAGCAGGCACCTAATGAGATGATTGAAAATAGTAATCAGGCACTAGGTGAGATGCCTAACCTCTGGCTATTTGGGATTACTGACTCTAAAGGACAAGTCAAATTATTTCTCTATTGCATTTATTAATAAATCCATACAAGTTTTTTTATCCTTATTCAAAAATACACAAGCAACGTGCTTCACTTCACAGAACTACATTACTGTCAGAGCTGAGACCACAGGTCAACGTGGCTGAAGCTGTAGATATCAAAACTCCAAGGAAGAGGGTAGATGGACTTGTGAATGCAGATATGGAGAACTTACTCCGCAGATCTGTGCCTTCTGTACCTGTGTCCTAGTGAGGGACCTTTCCTTCCTTGAATTCCTCTCTTGCAGTCAGTTCACATGGTGGTGGGGAGTTCACAGAAAAATGCCTGCTACTAACCGAGTGCAAGTTCCCTATATTTTCCATGCTGATGTTATCCTCAGATGTTTTCCCTGGTGGGAGCAACTGTGATCACAGCTACAGGGGAACAGCCAGTTTCTCCACAATTCAGTAGAAGAATTGTTGGCACTGGTGGAAGCAGATGGGAACCGAATCTAACAACAGGGCAACAGCCCAGGTCCTGCAAGACAAGGACTCTCATCCAGATGCTTTCACAGCACATTGGTGAGAAAGAAAGGGAAAATCTACTGAAAAGCCTAAAACTGGTCTGCATGCTAGAAGATGTTCCTCCTATCTCCTTACCACGAGATATGACCGGAGTGGAATCCCAGTAAGAAACTATATGGTTTCTAGGATAAGCCTCGATGAGAGAAGACAAGCAAAGGAGTCTCCATCTCAAGCTGAGGGGAAGTGAAGGGTGAGAGGCCAAGATCTATGCTGGACCTTGTTCTCACCAACAAGGGGGGCTGGTGGGGAATGGGAAGCTCAAGGGTAGCTTTGGCTGCAGCGACCATGAAATGGGAGAGTTCAAGATCCTTAGGGCAGTGAGGAGAGTACTTAGCAAGCTCACTACCATAGAATTCAGGAGAGCAGACTTTGGTCTCTTCAGGCATCTGCTTGGTAGAGTACCATGGGATAAAGCCCTGGAGGGAAGAGGGGTCAAAGAAAGCTGTCTAATATTCAAGGATCACCTCCTCCATGCTCAGGAGCAATGCATCCCAAAAAAAAAAAGAGGAAGTCAGGCAAAAACACCAGGAGGCCTGAATGGATGAACAAGGAGCTTTTGGACAAACTCAAACAGAAAATGGAAGGCTACAGAGGGTGGAAGCAGGGACAGGTAGCCTGGGAGGAATACAGAGAAATTGTCCAAGTAGCCAGGGATCAAGTTAGGAAAGCTAAAGCCCAGTTAAATCTGCCCAAGGATGTCAAGGGCAAAAAGAAAAGCTTCTACATGTACATTAGTAATAAAAGGAAGACTAGGGAAAATGTGGACCCTCTCCAGCAGGAAACAGGAGACCTGGTTACCTGGGATATGGAGAAGGCTGAGGTACTCAATGACTTTTTTGCCTCAGTCTTCATGGGCAAGGGTTCTAGCCACACTACACAAGCCATAGAAGGCAAAGGCATGGACTGGAAGAATGAAGAACCACCCACTGTAGGAGAAGATCAGGTTCAAGACCAACTCAGAAACTTGAAGGTACATAAGTCCATAGGACCTGAGATACATCCACTGGTCCTGAGGGAATTGTCAGGTGAAGTTGCCAAGCAACTACCCATCATAGTTGAGAAGTCATGGCAGTCCGTGGAAGTTGTGCTGACTGGAAAAGGGGAAACATAACCCCCATTTTTAAAAAGGGGAAAAAAGGAAGACCTGGGGAACTACAGATCAGTCAGTCTCACCTCTGTGCCAGGCAAGATCATGGAGCAGATCCTCCTGGAAAGGATGCTAAGGCACATGGAAAAAAAGGACATGATTGGTGACAGCCAACATAGCTTCTCTAAGGGCAAATCATGCCAGACAAATTTGGTGGCCTTCTATGACAGGGTTATAGCATTGGTGGATAGGGGAAAAGCAGCTGACATCTCAATTACCTGGACTTATGCAAATCATCCAAAACTGTCCAGCATGACACCCTTGTCTCTAGAGAGACATAGATTTGATGGGTGGACTACTCAGTGGATTAGGAGTTGGCTGGATGGTCACAGTCAAAGAGTTGCAGTCAACAGCTTGATGCCCAAATGGAGACCAGTGATGAGTGGTGTTCCTTAGGGGTCGGTACTGGGACTGATGCTGTTCAACATCTTTGTTGGTGACGTGGACAGTGGGATAGAGTGCACACACAGCAAGTTTGCCGATGACACCAAGCTGTGTGGTGCAGTTGCACACTGGAGGGAAGGGATACCATCCAGAGGGATCTGGACAGGACAGAGAGGTGGGCCTGTGCAAACCTCATGAAGTTCAGCAAGGCCAAGTGCAAGGTCCTGCACTTGGGTCATAGCAATCCCAAGCACAAATACAGGCTGGGCAGAGAACAGATGGAGAGCAGCCCTGAGCTGGTCGCGGGAGGTGATTCTACCCTTCTGCTCCACCCTCATGAGACCCCACCTGGAGCACCGCATCCAGCTTTGGAGCCCTCAGCACAAGAAGGACATGGGCCTGTTGGAGAGAGTTCGGAGTAGGGCCATGAAGTTGATGAGAGCACTGGAACAGCTCTCTTATGAAGACAGGCTGAGGGAGCTGGCGTTGTTCAGCCTGGAGAAGAGAAGGACCTGGGGAGACCTTTAGCAGCCTCCCAGTACCTAAAAGGGGCCCTACAGGAGAGATGGGAGGGACTCTTTGTTGGGGAGTGCAGCAATAGGATGAAGGGCAATGGTTTTAAACTGAAAGAAGGGAGATTTAGGTTAGGTATCAGTATGAAATTCTGTACTGTGGTGGAGACCAGTGATGAGTGGTGTTCCTTAGGGGTCGGTACTGGGACTGATGCTGTTCAACATCTTTGTTGGTGACGTGGACAGTGGGATAGAGTGCACACACAGCAAGTTTGCCGATGACACCAAGCTGTGTGGTGCAGTTGCACACTGGAGGGAAGGGATACCATCCAGAGGGATCTGGACAGGACAGAGAGGTGGGCCTGTGCAAACCTCATGAAGTTCAGCAAGGCCAAGTGCAAGGTCCTGCACTTGGGTCATAGCAATCCCAAGCACAAATACAGGCTGGGCAGAGAACAGATGGAGAGCAGCCCTGAGCTGGTCGCGGGAGGTGATTCTACCCTTCTGCTCCACCCTCATGAGACCCCACCTGGAGCACCGCATCCAGCTTTGGAGCCCTCAGCACAAGAAGGACATGGGCCTGTTGGAGAGAGTTCGGAGTAGGGCCATGAAGTTGATGAGAGCACTGGAACAGCTCTCTTATGAAGACAGGCTGAGGGAGCTGGCGTTGTTCAGCCTGGAGAAGAGAAGGACCTGGGGAGACCTTTAGCAGCCTCCCAGTACCTAAAAGGGGCCCTACAGGAGAGATGGGAGGGACTCTTTGTTGGGGAGTGCAGCAATAGGATGAAGGGCAATGGTTTTAAACTGAAAGAAGGGAGATTTAGGTTAGGTATCAGTATGAAATTCTGTACTGTGGTGGTGGTGAGACACTGGAACAAGTTGCCCAGAGAAGCTGTGGATGTCCAACCCCTGGAAGTGTTCACATCTTTGTTGGTGACGTGGACAGTGGGATAGAGTGCACACACAGCAAGTTTGCCGATGACACCAAGCTGTGTGGTGCAGTTGCACACTGGAGGGAAGGGATACCATCCAGAGGGATCTGGACAGGACAGAGAGGTGGGCCTGTGCAAACCTCATGAAGTTCAGCAAGGCCAAGTGCAAGGTCCTGCACTTGGGTCATAGCAATCCCAAGCACAAATACAGGCTGGGCAGAGAACAGATGGAGAGCAGCCCTGAGCTGGTCGCGGGAGGTGATTCTACCCTTCTGCTCCACCCTCATGAGACCCCACCTGGAGCACCGCATCCAGCTTTGGAGCCCTCAGCACAAGAAGGACATGGGCCTGTTGGAGAGAGTTCGGAGTAGGGCCATGAAGTTGATGAGAGCACTGGAACAGCTCTCTTATGAAGACAGGCTGAGGGAGCTGGCGTTGTTCAGCCTGGAGAAGAGAAGGACCTGGGGAGACCTTTAGCAGCCTCCCAGTACCTAAAAGGGGCCCTACAGGAGAGATGGGAGGGACTCTTTGTTGGGGAGTGCAGCAATAGGATGAAGGGCAATGGTTTTAAACTGAAAGAAGGGAGATTTAGGTTAGGTATCAGTATGAAATTCTGTACTGTGGTGGTGGTGAGACACTGGAACAAGTTGCCCAGAGAAGCTGTGGATGTCCAACCCCTGGAAGTGTTCAACCTGGTCTAGTGGGAGGCATCTCTGCCCACGGCGGGGGGGGGCGTTTGCCGATGACACCAAGCTGTGTGGTGCAGTTGCACACTGGAGGGAAGGGATACCATCCAGAGGGATCTGGACAGGACAGAGAGGTGGGCCTGTGCAAACCTCATGAAGTTCAGCAAGGCCAAGTGCAAGGTCCTGCACTTGGGTCATAGCAATCCCAAGCACAAATACAGGCTGGGCAGAGAACAGATGGAGAGCAGCCCTGAGCTGGTCGCGGGAGGTGATTCTACCCTTCTGCTCCACCCTCATGAGACCCCACCTGGAGCACCGCATCCAGCTTTGGAGCCCTCAGCACAAGAAGGACATGGGCCTGTTGGAGAGAGTTCGGAGTAGGGCCATGAAGTTGATGAGAGCACTGGAACAGCTCTCTTATGAAGACAGGCTGAGGGAGCTGGCGTTGTTCAGCCTGGAGAAGAGAAGGACCTGGGGAGACCTTTAGCAGCCTCCCAGTACCTAAAAGGGGCCCTACAGGAGAGATGGGAGGGACTCTTTGTTGGGGAGTGCAGCAATAGGATGAAGGGCAATGGTTTTAAACTGAAAGAAGGGAGATTTAGGTTAGGTATCAGTATGAAATTCTGTACTGTGGTGGTGGTGAGACACTGGAACAAGTTGCCCAGAGAAGCTGTGGATGTCCAACCCCTGGAAGTGTTCAACCTGGTCTAGTGGGAGGCATCTCTGCCCACGGCGGGGGGGGGGCGAACTAGATGATCTTTAAGGTACCTTCCAACCCAAACCATTCTATGATTCTATGATCTGCTTTAATATTTTCATCTGTTTATGTCTACCCCCACCAGTCAAGACCTTCTGAGTACGTTGTTTTCCTGAGAAGACTCCACTTTTCAGATTAATTTCATAGCAGAAAGCCCACACTGCAATTCCTCACGTCACTCCTCCACAAAGCAGGGCATTGCACGTTCGCAAGTAGGACTTGTACCACAGCTCCAGCTCCTGAAGGGTCTGCACGCTCCACAGTTTTCCTTTTACAGAAGTGAGAACCACCATCAGGTATATAAGCACTACATTTCAAGACATAAACAAGAACCTAAAGCAACCAGGCCAATTTTGCCATTAAATGCATATTGCCACCATAAGGCTGAAATGAAGGCCTGAATCTGAATGTATTGTTGACAGGAATCCATTTCCAAAGGCATCAATTATTTATGATTGCAATAAATCATTTACAAAGCGCTGTAAATTCCAAACAGGATTGAACAAACACAAGGCTTCATCATCACCCATTTCTCTTACAGCAGAGCTGGACTGGGAAGAGGTGCCTATCTTAAACAGGATTGATTGGAAATATTGTACTCAGGGTATTGTACTCTGAATAAGGGGTAAACTTTATAAAATAAAGGGTAAATCAAGGTTAAACCTCATTCAGGCAGTTCCAGGGCTGCAGTGTTAACTGGTAGCAACACTTGAAGTTGGTAATTTATAGCTGGCTTGGGGATGCCTCGAAGGGAGGTCTAAACACTCCTCTTCTGCCATGGAGACTTGTGTGTATGGAAGAAGTTCTGACACGTCTAGAGATGATCAGAAAATGCTCCATAGCATCTTCTGCCTGACCCTGGAGGGTCCTTGCACTGACCTGGGGCTATGCTCAAATCACCTGGGTAGGGACAGCCCTGACTAGTGGGAGTCTGTCCACCAATATTAGGTCTCTGAATTTCTCATTACATCTTTTTATAAACAAAACTCGGGACAGATCCCATGAACAATGCTCTGTGCCTTTTCCAAGGCATGCATTAAGGAATTTACTAAACAGGGGTGAGCTCGCTCAGCGTAATGTGCACACACAATAAAAGGCTGCAGCCAGCTAACGTGAGGTCAGATCCTGCTCATATTATTTGAGTGCTCCCTAGCTGAAGTCTGATCCAACTGGCAGGACCCACTGCCGTGAGCAACCTTTCCAGCTTCTACAGCTTCACCATTATCCTGCAAATCCTTTATTTACAAATAAATAAATAAAGCAATCGATAGATGGCGCTGACACAAGAGAGCAGCAAATTCAGCATGCCTGTTTAAATAACTTGCTGTTTGGAATATATTTTCTCTGCCAGACTGTTACTTTGAGCCCTGTGGTTCACTTTCCCTTTTTTTTCTGGACCGAAAACCTGCTACTGTTTTCTCTGAGAGTCTGAGTGCTGCTGTCTCCTTTGTCTGAGCCAGACGGTATTAGTCATTTGGGGCTAATTCCTGCCAGGGTTTTATTCACTGCGAGACCCACAGAGGGATTTAAAGCTTTGCAGCAAGCTACAAAGGCCTCACTGATCATTTAGCCAAACCTAGGGCTCTCTGTCACCTTCCCACATCAGCCCCAAGTGACTCAAGCAAGATGAAGGGTGACAGGACACTCCAGTGGATCCTGCCTAGTGTCAGCGAGATTGGAGCTTGGCCTCCAGGTTTGAGAGGCCATCTGGCCCAAGAAGGAGCCACAGGCTTGATTTCTCTTCACAGGGGCATCGCTGGCAATGTAACAAAGCAGACTCAGGATGTTTGGAAGCAATGAAATCTGTGATCCAATGTCACAGGACTTGGCATTGACACTTCCACCACTGAGCCAGCAGTGATTTTCCCCTACAGACTTACCTTGAAAACATCCCCAGTATGCTGGCAGGGACTTGGAGAGACATGCTGATATATTCTAGACCAGTGAGTATGCCATATATCATGTTTCTGTGCAATTTTAAGAATTGCAATATCAGCCAAATCTCCAGAGAATATTAAAAATATAAAAGAATTTATAAATATTTCACATTAAAATTCACTGCTAACAGTTTGCAAACTTCATGCTGTAGTCTAATGCAGTCAATGGCTAATTCATTTTGTATAGTTTTGGGGTACATTTATCTAGTTGAGTAGTTTCCAAATTGCCCATGTGTTGTGGGCAATAATGGTCTTCTTTGGGGTCCATGCATGGCACGTAGCACAATACGTTCCTGGCCCACAACCTACCCATTAGGCTCAGTCCTCGAGATTATTATAGATAATGAACTGCTGGGAAAGAAGCATGAGGAAGGGCAATGGAAGGGCGGTCTCCCGTGATAAACAAAGGCTACTGAAGATATCTAGAACTGATTCCCTTTCTTTCTCTCATCGCCTAATGGCAAAACCTCTGCATATATTATGTCCAACCAAGCTGTCAGCCCATGTTGTACACACGGTCCCCTGGCAAAACAGGGAGCCTTGGGCCACGCATCCAGTCTGAGTCAAGAAGCTTCACCTTGTCAATGTGCTTCCTGGTCAAATGAGCAAGCTCTGCTCTCCTAGCACAGAAAACATGCATTGTCTGCAAGGGGTCTGGAGTTTTCCCCACAAAGGGTAACAAATGATACTATAACCACCAGAAAAGGACAGACGGATAATAAACTTTCTGTCTGATTCACATGAAGGCGTTTGAAAGACATTTTGGGTTTTCCTCATCTTTCTTTCTGTTCTGCTTGATCTGAGAGTATGCCTTTGCATTTTGCCAGCAGGTTACCTTACTAGGATATTTCTAAGCTGTGATACTTTGTTTTTTGTGACAGGAAAAAAAATGTATAATTTTACCTTGCTTCCCTAAAACCAAAATAAATTCTAAACACATCAGTATTCCTCTGAGAGATAGTTCACTTTCTGAATGTACATAATTGCATGCACCTACATGCATACATGTGCATATTCCTACAGCTATTCTTAGAATATATCTGTATCACCTTTAGTAAGCAGGTACAAGGCCATCATGCCTATCCCAAAACCAGCCAAATGCCATTTATCTGTGCAAGGATAACATTAAACCTGTATTATCATACCCAGCACTGTCTGTGGGAAGGCACCCCCCTAACTCAGACCTTTCTGGCCCTCCTCCTTCAATCTTTCTAGCTGAGTCTAAAAGTTACAGAATTAAACAGCTGCACCTGCTTTGATATTTGGCTACTTATCACTGTCTTTTGGGTGACCTGAGATCACTTGGGTTGCAGCAGCAGCAGTCCTGGAAGTATTTCACCTCGCTTTTGAAGCGGCCACATCTGCAGCCTAGTGATTCTGCCTAACTATTTCAGACTCTATACTTCAAAAGTATTAAAAGGAGCAACATTTTTTAGAAAACACTATGAAAATATGGCCCCTGTACTAAACCTTCTGGTGGATGCCTAAACATGCAGGCACCTGAAGAGCTGGGTGAAAGCCTTTGAAAATATGCCTCTGGTTTCCGAAATTGTTCAGTTTGTCATCTACCCACAAGAGGTCATCTTGTCAAAGACCTTCTCTACACTGTTCCCACCTGGCACAGGATGGGGAGAGGTAATATTGACCTCCTGGCTTGGAGATGTGCAGCTCATTCAGCATCTGTGGTCTTGTTCTCCTTTCCCTGCGAAATCCCCATGTTGTGGGGCTCAGCGAAGCCTGCAGGAAATCAGTAAAGGGACATTCTTGCACCTTTCCCTGCCAGGCTCGGGACAAGGGGTCAGACGTACACAGTCACCCAAATTATTCACACAGGGACCTTGAGAAAGGGAGGAAGACTTTACCCAGCATGCACATTATCTTTGGGGGTCAATACTTGTAGAAGGCAGCCACTAGCTGCACCACATTCAATACCACTCCTCACTCCAGCTGTCTTGGTGTCAGAGGTGTGTGTTGTGGCAACCCAGCACTTTCAAATACCACAGAATTTAGCAGAATTTTGACAATGCAACCAACCAATGTAACCTGCTGCCAGTATGTCTGTCTACACAACTAGCTACTGCCCTCCAGCTGGTGGCCAAGCAATTGGCTACTCCCTGTGGTAACCTCTCGCTTGTCCTCCAGCTCTCACCTGCCCTGGATCCCCCAGTTACATGCATCTGTAGCAGCTCAAATGGACCCCAATCATCTTAAAAATGAATAATGCATACCTATGGCAAAAGTGAGCCCATGGCCCATGCAATTATTTGCAGACAATGCTCCATCAGGCAAGATTTTGGGTACCTTTCCTGTTTGAAATCCTATCTAAACAGAAACCGTCTAATTTTCCACAAACCCTTTGAAATCATGTCCCTTCAAGCTTGTCTGAAAAAGTCTGAAAGTACAGAAAAGTTCTTCTATCCAACTCATTTAGTAGGCACCCCTACATCAGAAAGAAGTAGACCAAAGCTCTTGCCCAGAGATTGGGAATTTTCCAATTCAAGCTTTTGTGGCTCCCACCCATCTGCACTAGTACAATAGCGGGGCCATGTTTGGCTCTGTGGCAAACTCAAATGCAATTGGCAGAAATGTGGGAAGAGATATAATTGTGTTTCTCTGGGGAAAGTGGTCATTAGGAGGGTATTATCTGCATAGTGGTTATATAAACTGTGGCTGAATGGGCTCTATTTACAATAAGAAAAATTGCCAGAAAGTGATCAGAACATATGCGATCTGATGAAAAGGCTGCACTTGAGCAACATGAAAAGCCAATAATCTGTGAGGAAGTAGCTGCTTGATAGCTAGGAATTTTAAGCAGGGATAGTGCTGGGGGAGGGATTTCAAATCCAATCAGACCATCAGTTTCAAAATTTCTCAGTAGACCCAAATCTTGTCTGAAATTTGGAGTAAAGAGAGAAGGTTGCTGCAGCCCACGGGCCAGGTTCAGACCTGATTTATACTTTCTGCAAATCCACAGTGTTTACAGAAGTGCATCCCCTGCCCTTTGGTATGTAACCTTTTCACAGAGGCAAAATCCTATCCTCAAATATTCACTATCAAGGTCATACACATCTGAAAGAAGGAGTCTGCCCATTACACCACTTTTGTCCAATGTAAACCATAACATCTCTGTAATAACTTGTAACAGCCCCAAGACTCAGCCTCTCAATATCTCTTCTACATTTGCAGCCACAAAGTCTTGGATCAGACCCAGTCAAATCCCTCTTTCACATCTTGCTGAAAAAGATTGTGTGAATGACTATGAAATATATACAGGAGGTTTTCTCTTTGATACTTGCCAGCATTGCATATATCTCAGCATGGATTCAAGAGCAGCATTTTTTCTTAGGACAACACTTTCTAGAAAAAGGCATAATAATTTTTTGCATTATCTTTGTGAATTTGTAAGCATAGACTGGGGTATTAAAAACTTGGAGCTTAAATTAGCTTGGCAGGTTTGAGACCTTACAGGGAGAATTCTGTAGGTATCTTAAGTAGCTCAGTGGAGTCAAGCATATCCTTGGGTTTTCTGCTACTAGATCCTTCGTGAACCATAAACCACTAAGCCACCATAGATGTGTGTTCCTCATACAGTAGCACAACCTTATCTAGCCAAAGAATCAGCTCTCTACCAGTTTTTGCCATAATTTGTAATTAATGCAAGAACATAAAACGGCTGCACCTCCAATTGTTTTCAGCCCATCACCTTTCAGCACTGCACATGATTGCTATGCATTTATAATGCAGTGGTTTCTTTTTCATTAACTTGTTCCAAGTTCCCTTGAATACATATAAACTTGTGGTGACTGTCTGATTCCTACTCATTCTCTCCTTCCCATGCAGGTTTTTATAGACTCCACCACAGAGAATCGGAGCTTCATAACTTGTTCTTCTTATGAAAACTAAGCTCTTGATCAGCCTTGTTGCCTTTCCCTGAGCTTCTTTCCATTCTACTGTATTCTTTGAGAGATGCAGAGACCAGAACTGCCTACAGGATTAAAGGTGTGGGCCAGCCATGGATTTGTACAACAGCATTGAGGGATGTCCCCTACTGCCCTCCCAATCCCACCAGTATTTTGAGGTTTCTGCTAAGCATTGGGCTGAAATTTTCATGAGACTTTCCATTGTAGGCTGAATCACTCTGTTGGTAACTGTCAACCTGAGGCCCACCATTTTACATAATATGTTAGGTTTATTTCTTCTTAATGGCATAGTATTTCATTGTGGTTTAGCTCACACTTTACTGCACAAAGTCTCATGAAGATGTTCACAGACTTCATCCCCTATCCTGAATGACTCTGTAATGTCAGAATAGAGACAGGCCCCTCCAAAGACAGAGTTGTATCTTCCCAAGACAGACATTTCAGATAAGCAAGATGTGGAAGAACTTCTTTCTCTCCACAAGATGTGTAATTTTTAGACAGCAAGAATTAGGCAGGATGAATGCCACTGTAGAGCTCCAATCCCTGAATTCATGAAGGTAGGCATAAGAAAGTTCCTGGGATCTCAAGCCCCTCAATATGACCAGACAGAAAAGTGGGTCTGGCAGAACAGAATTAGTATTAGAATTAGTACTGGAGGCACACGTTTCAGTCCTTTATCTTTATAGACTTTCCCTTTTCTTCCTTTGCTGACAACAGTGCTGAGAACCACAAGATACAGTACAGCATACCCAGCAGACACAGCTATTTACCTGACATCAGCTCAGTAAAAAAAAACTCCACTTTTGCACCAATTGTATGTATCTTCTAGGGCTTTAGTCTCAATCTTTTCCTGCTCTTAAATGTAAATATTAAATTTAAGGTCTGACAAACTTCTCTATAGACCACTAGCCATATGTCCCCTTCCCATGTCATAATGGCCACTTACAATTTTATACACAGCATACGGAGGGAGATAGAGTTGCATTTGTGTGAGTCTCGTTCACTCGGCATGATTAGTCCTAGATCTTCCAGTGCAGATGTTAACACATATGGCCACTATCCTCATCATGCTCATCAAACAAGCAAGACCATCTTGTTCCTAACTTCAAGCTTTAGAGCACTTACAGACTGACAGACCTAACCCTAATTTCCCTGCTTGTTATTTTCCTTCTCTGTTCAGCTAGACAAATGAATGCTGCACTCCCTGACTGAAGAAAGAAGCACAAAGATTGTTCATTAAGAAACGATTACTCATCTGATTTGTGAGAAATGCAGACAGTTTTCACAGAATCACGGAATTGTCAGAGTTAGAAGGGACCTTCTAGAGATAATCTGGTCCAACTCCCCTGCCAAAGCAGGGTTGCCCAGAGCACATCACTCAGGAGCATCCAGGCGGGGCTTGAAGATCTCCAGAGAAGGGGACTCCACACCCTCCCTGGGCAGCCTCTGCCAGGGCTCTGCCACCCTCACCCCAAAGAAGTTCTTCCTCACATTGGAGTGGAACTTCCCATGTTCCAGCCTGTGCCCGTTGCCCCTCGTCCTGTCACTGGGAACCACTGAAAAGAGTCCGGCTCCATCCTCCCTCAATCTACCCTTTAACTACTTATAAGCATTACTAAGGTCTTCCCTCAGCCTTCTCTTCTCCAGGCTAAAGAGCGCCAGTTCTCTCAGCCTTTCCTCATCAGGGAGATGCTCCAATCCCTCCATCATCTTTGTTGCCCTACACTGGGCTCTTTCCAGTAGTTCCCTGTCTCTCTTGAACTGGGGAGTCCAGAACTGGACGCAGGATTCCAGTTGTGGCCTCACCAGTGCAGAGTAGAGGGGAAGAATGACCTCCCTCGACCTACTGGCCACACTCTTCCCTGTGCAGCCCAGGATTCCATTGGCCCTCTTGGCACCAAGGGCACATTGCTGGCTCATGGATAGTTTACTATCCACCAGGACCCCCAGATCCTTCTCCTCAGAACTGCTTTCCAGAAGATCCACCCCTAACCTATATTGGTGCCTGGGGTTCTTCCTCCCCACGTGCAGGAGCCTACACTTGCCCTTGTTGAACCTTATTAGGTTCTTCTCTGCCCAGCTCTCCAGCCTGTCCAGGTCACTCTGGATGGCGGCACAGCCCTCTGGAGCATCAGCCAGCCCTCCCAGTTTGGTATCATCAGCGAACTTCCTGAGGATACACTCTGTCCCCTTGTCCAAGTCACTGATGACTATGTTGAACAAAACTGAACCAAGTATTAACCCCTGGGGTCACCACTGGTTACAGGCCTCCAACTTGACCCTGCTCCATTAATGACAACCCTCTGAGTTCTGTCACACAGCCAGTTCTCAATCTACCTCACTGCCCCCTCACAGTTTCCTAATGAGGATGTTATGGGAGACAGTGTCAAAAGCCTTGCTGAAGTCAAGGTAGATGACATCTGCTGCTCTCCCCTCATCCAGCCATCCAGTTATAACATCATAGAAGGCTATCAGATTGGTCAAGCATGATTTACCCTTGGTAAATCCATGTTGACCACTTCCAATAACTTCCTGTTCTTTAAGATGTTTGGGGATGACATCTAGAACAAGTTGCTCCATTACCCTCCCAGGGACGGCGGTGAGACTAATCAGCCTGCAGTTACCCTTTTCCAGAGACTGTAAATGTTCCTTTTATTCCTGAGGTCCAGCCAAAGCTCTCTATTTAGCCAGGCTGGTCGTCTTCCCCATCGGCTCATTTTTCAGGACCTGGGGATAGCCTTCTCCTGTGCTTTTAAGAGTTTCTCCTTGAAGTATGACCAGCCTTCCTGGGCATCTTTGCCCTTCAGGTCTCCCAAGGGACACTCTCAACCATACATGTAAACAGGCCAAAGTCTGCCCTTTGAAAGTCCAAGGTGGCAGTTCTGTTGGCTCCCCGCCTTGCTTCTCCAAGAATTGAAAACTCTAAGATTTCATGATCACTGTCCAAGACAACCTTGAACCTTTAAATCCCCCACCAGACCTTCTCTATTAACAAGCAGCAGGTCCATTAGGGCGCTTTCCCTGGTTGGCTCTCTCACCAGCTGTGTTAGGAAGTTGTCTTCCACACACTCCAGGAACCACCAGGACTGTTCCCTCTCTGCTGTGTTATATTTCCAGCAGACATCAGGGAAGTTGAAGTCCCCCACAAGAACAAGGGTGAGCCATCGTGAGACCTCGGCCAGCTGCTTGTAGAATATTTCATCAACCTCTATATCCTGGTTGGGGAGTGTGCAACAAACTCCAACATGATGTCTACCTTATTGTCCTTCCCCTTGATTCTTACCCATAAACACTCAACACTGTCATTCACATTGCTAAGTTCTAGGCATTCAAATCCATTCCTAACACAGAGGGCCACCCCACTGCCTCTCCTCCCACACCTGTCACTTCTGAGAAGTTGGTAGCCATCGATCGCAGCACTCCAGTTGTGTGAGTCTTCCCACCATGTTTCTGCAATGACAACTATATCATAGTTATCTGCTGTACAACGGCCTCCAGCACCTCCTGTTTGTTGCCCATGCTGTGTGCATTCGTGTAGATGCACTTCAGCTGGGCTAATTGTCCTGCCACTTTTTTTGGGGGGACAAGCCCTAATTCCCACCTGATCCTACTCAGATTCTTCTGTAGTTGCCATCCTTAGCTGTTTACCCCCAGGCTCATTACTAGTGGCCCTGGTTTCATCCCCTTCCCCCTTCAATTCTAATTTAAAGCCCTGTCCATGAGCCTTGCTAACTCTTGCCCTAGTATGCTTTTCCCCTTTCGGGATAGGGTATTCCCATCCTTTGCAAGCAGGCCCAGTGTCCTGTAGATCAAACTGTGATCAGAGAACCCTAATCCCTACTGGTAGCACCAGTTTGGAGCCTGCGGTGGCTCCACCAATCTATTTCCCTTTCACCTTCCCAAATGGTCCTCAACCTTTCCACTTCCTCCTTAAACTCAGCCACCAGGCACACACAGTTGCTGTCTTTGCTGTCCTCCTGCCAGAGTGACAGACTTAGACATTCCACACAGCCCCTCACCTGGATAGCTGCGTTTCTGTGGTAGGTCAGTTTGGGTCGCATTGTCACAGAATCACAGAATCTTCATGGTTGGAAGGGACCTTTGAGATCATGGAGTCCAACCATACACACGCAAAAAAAACCCCAACAATCTCAGGCATTAGAGCATGCTCTGAAGTGCCACGTCTACACGTTTTTTAAATACCTCCAGGGATGGCGACTCCACCACCTCCCTGGGCAGGCTGTTCCAGTGCCTGACCACCCTCTCAGGAAAGTAATTCTTCCTCATATCTAATCTAAACCTCCCCTGACCCAACTTTAGTCCATTTCCTCTGGTCCTGCCATTATTCCCTTGGGAGAAGAGGCCAACACCCACCTCTCTCCACCCTCCTTTCAGGGAGCTGTAGAGGGCAATGAGACCTCCCCTCAGCCTCCTCTTCTCCAAACTAAACATGCCCAGTTCCCTCAGCCTCTGTTCATATGCCTTGTTCCCCAGACCCCTCACCAGCTCGGTGGCTCTCCTCTGGACACGCTCCAGCACTTCATTTCCTTGTAACAGCGGCCCCGGAGGGAGCACACACCATCTCTGGGTGGTTTCTTTCCAGTCAGCCCCGCCCTTCGCGCCGCCCCTCACACCTCCCCTCACACTCACGCGCCGCTCTCTGCCTCAGCCACGCGCCGCTCTCTGCCTCAGCCCCACCCTCAGCCGCGCGCCGCCCACCAACGGACAGTCTCTTCTTCCCGCCTTTAAACCTGCGCGCGGCTCCTGGCCGCGCCCCCTCCGCCTCCTGATTGGCTGCCGCGGACTTCCTGCTTCCTGCTGGGGCTGTGAGGGGGGGTCCCTGAGCGGGCATCACCATCTCAGGCCAGGCCAGCACTGGAGGTTGCACTTACTCAATATTTAGATAGGTGGCCTTTAAGGAAAAGATGGGGTATCAATGATTCAATAAAGTGTCTACTTTCCTCTCAGAGTTCGTTAACAATGTGCAATATCCAGCTCTGCGGTTGCCTGGGGGTTGATCTGGTGAGGTGGCAGTTAGATCATCCAGCTGTTCCACCTGTTTGTATTGTTTGAAGATCTGATGCTAAACCACTAGGCATAAAAGTGCTAATTAAGCGCTGGAGCGTGTCCAGAGGAGAGCCACTGAGCTGGTGAGGGGTCTGGAGAACAAGTCCTATGAGGAGAGGCTGAGGGAACTGGGCATGTTTAGTTTGGAGAAGAGGAGCTCACCAAAACTCAGCATGCTGAGGTACAAGTTCTTTTTAATAGCCAGTAGATGGAGCTTGACACCTCTTGGCAAGATTCACTCCAGGACGACTGAATGTGAATGTCAATTCTTATTTGAAACAGCAAAGTAACCTTTATTTCTTTTCCTTTTGGCTGGGTTTGTGGTTGGACTCCATGATCTCAAAGGTCCCTTCCAACCATGAAGATTCTGTGATTCTGTGAAAATAGTTTTTTATAAAGCTGCTTGAAATTGCCTTTAATTCATCAGCTTTCAGTATAGGGTCTCTTTTTACAAACACTTGCAGCAGTCATACCAGGAGATTTGAGGGCTTTTCTGCCGTATCTGTAAAACCAAAACCATTTTCGAGACCACTTTTTGAAGTTTCATGAGAACTGCGATTTCACAGAATCACACAATCTTCTAGGTTGGAAGGGACCTTAAAGATCATCTTGTCCAACCATCAACCTAACTTTGACAAAAATAAACACCCACACAACAAAAAAAAGCAACACCATCACTAAACCATACCTCCCAGCACTACATCAACCCGTCTTTTGAACACCTCCAGGGATGGTGCCTCAACCACCTCCCTGGGCAGCCCATTCCAATGGCTGATAATGCTTTCAGTGAAAAAGTTTTTCCTAATATCCAGCCTGAACCTCCCCTGGCGTAACTTGAGGCCATTTCCTTTTCAAAATAAAAGAGCAGTCACATGCAATTTCTAAGAAGTTGCCAAAAGTAGACCAAAAAAAAAAGCCCTCACAACACAGAACATATCAATCAACCATTTGAATGGTGCAGAACTGTTCTGGTAAAAGTCTTTTTCACGTATTCATACCCTGTGCAAACTTCCCCGCCAGCTCAACCAGAAATTGGATGTCCTTTATCCTGTCTTAGCAAAGAGGTGTCTGGTAGCATGGACCACATCTTTAACTGGATGACTACCTCATTGGTGCTACTTATTTCATACCGACTATGATATTCATGAATGCATTACATTCCCATGACGGCTGGCAGCCATTGCTTACCTCCTAAAATATACACGTTCTTGCTTCTTTTTCCAGATACAGACAATGAAAAGAGAGTCAGCTCAGGGAGAGAAGAGAAGCGACAAATCTACTTGATCCTTTCATATCTGAGGAAATTATCCTCTGGGATCTCCATAACCCCATAGAAATTAATGGAAAGTCTCCCAAGAGGATTCACCAGGCCTCAAGTAAGAAGCTCCATCCCCATCACGGATATTCTCAGATGTATTCTTACAGCACACTAACAGAACAGGGCATACCTGCTTTTTCCTTTTCATCAGGGAGGGACTGAGATAAAAGGCAAGGTTTGAATGGGATTAAGACTCCTAAAATGGCCATCGGTACAAAGTATGATTTACAAAAGTACGCAGCTATGAAACTTCCCCTGATCTGCGTATTTACATACCTAATTCCCTGAAAAAAATTGGTCCTAGGTGACTAGTGCTCTGAATGCTATCTCTGCTTTCCACAGCCCTTTTCCCTTGTTAGCTGTTAGAACTGTGGGACCACCAGGGCTAAGAGAGCAGCATGGAGCTGCTTCTTCGCAGGCATCGCTCATGGCTGGTACCCAAGCACCACACGGATGCACCGGGGCAAATCAGCAGCCCACAACAGGCTTGCAGAATTACCACGGGGGGATGTGGCTTGCCTGCAGAGCATTTACTGCTGGAGATCAGGCATAAAAAAAGCACAGAAACCAGCATGACCCTGGCAACTCAGGCTGGATTTGCAGGATTGCCAGCAAAGGGGCAGGGCAAGAAGGAAGCACAATTAAAAAATAATAATAATTTTAAAAAATCAGTGAAACCGTTTGTAAGCAGAGCACATTTTTGGTTGTGTGATGGAAAGGCAATAAACAGAGAGCCGAAGACAATAAGCACAAAGGCGTTTTCACAGAGCCTCTTCTCAGATTAAACATAATTTCCCACTAGCTTGTTGTTACTTCGATTATAGGACTGTTACTGTTGGTGTATCATAGCCTGAGATGTAACACTGCCAACATGCCAGTACATCACAACCTCTATCTAACCAAGTGGCATTTCTAGGAAGCACACCCCTATTACTGGCTGGAAGCACCCCTAGGAAATGGCTCCAACCTGTGAGATGCCAGTTTGCTAGCAAAGGGAAATTGTAGTGTAACTCCGTACAAGGAGTTAAGCTTGGTGGTGTCAGAATGGAATTCAAACTGCCCATCTTGACTTCTCAAGGTGCTTGTGGCATGAGACAGTGTGGTCAAGCTGTCCAGGCCTTTTCATCCCTTCCCTAGTGTCCACCACGGACACCAAGGGAAACCAGAGGGAGAAGAAGGGGATGCCATCAGCTCGCTAGTCTGCTATCAGACCTCAGGGGCTTGAGAGGCTCCAAGGAGATCCATGGATAAAGCATTTTCCTTGCAATCACGAACATCCACAAATCAGCACCATCAATCTGCTTTGAACAAGCCACAAATGACTCGAGGAGGCCAGCTCTCTAACAATTTAGAGTACCTGCTGCCAAGCTAGCTACTCACTGTCTGGCTATAAATCTTGACCTGACATATGCATATGCTATGTTTTCCAGCTTTCTGGCTTTCTATCCTTTGTTTTGTAATCCCCGAATGATTGCAATTAAGGAATACTATCTCATCAAAATGCCTATCAGCACACTAGCTTGTAAACACTCATAATAAGTATGGCTAATAAAATACAGTTTATTAGCCAACCTTGTACAGTATTTTTACAGCCTTTTCCACTCATCATTGAGAAAAATAAATCCTTCGCAGCTGTGCTGGAGCTGGCATTGCTGCCAGCCTGCCTTGGTCTCACCTGGAACAAGGTGAGTAATTAAAGTCCTTATCAGAACAGCAGGGTTTTTTATTGCCTGCCACAATCCCACCCTCTGTTCTTCTGACTGACTCTGAGAGGAACTGCTACAAGTGTTGTTTCCAAAATAGATCAGCAACAAAACTTGCTTTTGTTGTGTTAAATGATGGAAAAATTCAAAATCTCAGCTGCTTAACAGTCCTTGTTTCTCGTTCCAGAATACCAAGGAAAAATCTGGTGGATCAAAGTCCCTGGTCAAGAGTGTGGAAGAATTGTCTGTGCATCATTGCAGATAAAATAGTAACAAGCAAACGGCTGGAAGTGGGGTGGGAGGAAGCCTTCACTCTATATTCTTGGGAATCAATTAGTCTGGAGTGATGGTAGATAAGTGATGATTTGTTTGGGGTTTAAAGGAACTATAAACGTTTTGCTTTTGTTTATGTTGTGACCTTGCTTGTTCTCAGCCACCAACTGGGTAAATGAACCACAAAATAGGAACATTGTAAAAAGCTTAAACCGTTGATTCAAAAGAGAATGTTTTACTTAGTGGAAAAACCATGCCCTTATTCTTCACTAGCAAAGATACTGTTTTGTAGCAAAGCCTTTTTTTCCGAAGGCACTTGATGAAGTCAATTATCATGATATACAGAGTTACTTTCCATGAGATAAACATAAACCCAAGTGCTTGGCAGTAAACATAAACTTCCCAAGTTTTCCTCCTTCTTCTGTCCTTTTATCTCTTTTTATTACCACATGCAGAAGTATAAATTGGTCACTTATTGAAAAATGAATGGTAACATTTCCCGAAGTGGTACTATTTGCTGCTACCTGCTTTACTGTGAAGAGAGTCTGGTTTTCAGAAGTTTGTTTCTTTATATTTTTTTAACATAAACAAAAATGATGCCAAAAAGATGATTAAATATTTTCCCTCTTTTCTTGTGTTGGATTTTTTTTGTGGTTGTTTGGGGGAAGTGGGGGGGTGGGGTTGAGTTTTTGGCAGGTTTTAAGGGGCGTATAAGAAACCCACTGAGCAGCAGCTCTGATCAGACCAGACAAGCTCATTGTCCAGTTTGCCCCAAGTGTTTCCCTTTAAAGGAGGGTAACATAAATCACAGCATCCTAGAGGAGGAGCTCAAGGTTGAATCCTCTCCAGCTGGGATGAAAGTGCTACGTGGTGCTGCTAATTATAAAATGCTGCAAATACATACCATATAACAACTTTTCAAGGTTCTCTATAGAGCATAACCTCCCGGTCTTCCTGAGGCTCTTCCCTATCCAAGCACCTATAGATAGATTAGCTGCTGAACCGAGCAGTTAAGGGCATTCCTTGCTGCCATTAACACGTTTTAATGAAACATGTTTTATTAATATTTTCACATATATGAAGAAATTCAGCTGGACTGGAAACTGTCCACATAAATTCTCTGTGACTGTACTACTTACATGCTAATTCTCCCATTTCTGCAGAGCAAATCACTCCTACCTTCTGCTATGTCCTAGAGGTGAATAGACAGTGATAACTTTCCATGGGACAGATAATTAAATGAAATCCATTCAATTCCAGAAGTTATCACAATTCAGAGGGAGCAAGAGTTCATCTGCTAAACTCTCCCAGTTTGTAACAAAGGGCCTAATACTCTATATAATTTGTATAATGCCAAGTGTATGGAAATTGTATAGGATTTTTCCATAAAAGCAGCATCTTGCATTGAAAGAAAACATCTCCTTATTATAAATACATCCTCTGAAGCACTCTAACCCTCCAAAAATACACCCCAAGAGTGAAGTCATGCTGTATTAAGCACTGTAGCATTCTATTTTATACAGTTCTTACGCAACCCCCTTCACCAGATGCCTTACACAGTGTCCCCTAAGGATCCGGGCATCCTGTAAGTCATCCTCCACTCTCACCAGTGAAGAACCACATGCGAGTGAAATTGGGAGTGGGTCTGGATGAGGTTCTCCGCACAGACAGATTTTCTACAGCTGCCCCTTGCTACAGGTTAGTCTCAGAAATGGAGGGCCAAACACCTCCACTGTGCACAGCAGGGAAAAGCTGCAGGATTACTGTTTCAGGGAGTGACCCATGAAAAAAATCATGAGGAGATGAGCCCTGCTTTTCAGTTGAGCCCCAGCAGCACTACTGCTGAGCACAGCCCTTAGTCTACAGCTTTTGAAAGCTTTCATGATGGCTTAGAGACATTTGGACACGAGGCTTGAGACCTCGCCCCCCCCAGATAGTACCTGAGAAAACTAATGAAGGATAAAAGCAAATTCCTTTTTCTAACACCTTCTGATGCAAATAGTTACTAAGTGGGAAGGGAAAACAAACTCAAATCCTGAGCAGTGACAGGAAGGTCATGTAACAGGTGAAGACAAGAGGTTACACCTTGACCCCTTCCTGCTGGCTAGAAAAGACCTTGGAGAAGACTGAAGTGGGTATGATTCTGCAAGTCCAATGGCCAGGGGGTTTTGCTTGGGCAAATCCCAAATGGCAAGGGATGTGTACGGACAGAGACCGAGATGTGGCTTGTCTCCAACATGGCATACTTTGGCTTTTTAGGAGGTCTGTAGGACTTGCAAGTCCCACCCGATGTCCAAATCAAGCTTAATAAAAATCATGGCCCTAATCATAGAATGGTTTGGGTTGGAAGGGACCTCAAAGATCATTGAGTTCCAACCCCCCTGCCCTGGGCAGGGACACCTCCCACCACACCAGGTTGCTCAAAGCCCCATCCAGCCTGGCCTTGAACCCCTCCAGGGATGGGGCAGCCACAACTTCCCTGGGCAACCTGTTCCAGTGTCTCACCACCCTCATAGTAAAAAATTTCTTCCTGAGATCTAATCTGAATCTTTTTTCTTCCAATTTAAAACCGTTTCCCCTTGTCCTATCATTACCCTTCCTGGCAAAGAGTTCCTCCCCAGCTCTTCTATAGGCACCCTTCAGGTATTGAAAGGCTGCTATAAGGTCTCCCTGGAGCCTTCTCTTCTCCAGGCTGAAGAAGATGATTGGAAGGTCAGAGTCAAGCCTAGCAAACTGGTGAGAAAAGGGTCTTAAATTATCGTAACAGCAACTGAAGACAGCTACCATTATTATGGTAACACATCTGTAATACATCCTCCCCTCTACACAGGATTAAGTCTCAGATTAGCAGCAGAAAACCATGTAAAAAAGAATTCATACACAGCACACAGTCTTAACACATGAGTTTGAAAATCTAACCCATGTGGAAGTGGCTTTCTCCACCCTCTTCTCTGACAAACATAACATTTCTATTTAAACACTGGAAGAAGCCATTCTGTTTAGTTAATCCTGATGAGTTGAAGAAGATATATTACATCAACTTGTCGCTTTTTAGTAATTCCTTAGAGTGAATAGCCTTTGCAATGGATTTTCTCTGGCAAGGAACATAACAGAAAGGGATTGTGGTAAACGAAGGAATTCTGCAGAAAAGCCACTCCCAATTTAAAGCAGATAATGAGCACCAGAGCTAGCGTGGAAGCAATTAATTCTAATCACTTATGAGACAATAAAATTTAATTACGGGTTCTTTGAAAACTAAAAACCCAGCAATTATTGTTAATAGGCTTTTCTTGATGGCAGATAGTGAACAGAATTTGTGGAGGCTGCTTTTCCTGCAGTTAATTTAAAAAAAAAAATAATCAGCTTTAAGCTAAGGATGCCTAGGCTTACACTAATATAGGAAACAGCGCTATTTAGATCCCACAGGACAGAAATGCAATCTTTCAGGAAACTCTTGGATATGCTTTTATATAATTGGCATTCTCATCTCTGCTGAGGTCTCAGATCCTTATTATCTGTTCAGAGGTACTTTCATCTCAGAACAGCTGGATGTCTCCAGCTTCATTTCAGGTTCATTCATGCTAGTAGGAAGAGAAATTACAAGTGGTTGTTTTGTCACGCACTCATTTTGGTGCTGTAGGAGCACTCTAGTTGGGGAGTAACAGTGGTGGTAACCCAGACCACAGCAGAACCAGGCAACTCCTGCTCTGTGTCGATGTGGCTGTGGCCCATATTCACTCTCCCTGCACCAGATGCTGCTGCAATTTCAAACAGAAAGTGAACTACTTCCCTTCCAGTCTAGCAGCACATCTAGCCCAGCCTGAACTGCATGAGGAGAGCATGAGGATGAAGAAGGACCATCAGTTAAGTTCTTGTATTTCTCATTTTGATGTTCCACTCATCTGTTTCTCTCCCAGCTAGCTACAGAACATGACCTCTCTTGCACTTGAAATAGCTTCCAGCCCATTCAAAGTACAACCACCCCTGAGGCTATCGTATCTACCAGAAATGACTGAAAAGCATTTAATAACAAATGTAAAATAAAAAATCTGGAATTTGCCCAGTGACTTAAATGTCAATCTTTCTTTCCCTGTACTTTCTCTCTCTGTGCCCTTCAGGGTCTGTGCCTAAGTGCCCTTCGGAGTCTCTGTTTTCTCGGTCTGGTTTGCAGAGTGTTCAGGTGGTGAATGGCATTACTGTGCTATGGTACTGATGCCCACCACAACAGGGGCATATAGCTCCTCCTCACCACCATTACAGGATTTACCTGTGCCAAGCTCTAACAGCCACGTTTTGCTGCCCATATGAAAACTGCATAGTGGAGACTCCCCATGAGATACCACCACGTGCTTGGGTATCCACTTAGCACCTCCGAGTGAGATATAAATGATACAGCATTGCTGAGACCTTCATTTCAGGATCAGCAGCTCAGGCTAAGCTGCAAAATAGATAAATACTGGTACCTTTATAGCTGTTGGAAGAGCACTACAAAAGATTTCGATGCTTATTTTAGGCTATACTAAGAACTCAGAACCACTGACAGTAAGAACACACTATTTATTTGCTCCCAGCTGGCAATATCAATGCATTCAAAAATTGACTAAAGGCTCGGGTGTGACCCTCAGCAAAGGTCACATTTTGATTGCCTCACCTCCACCATTCTGTCTCCCTTGAATCACAAAAGGCAGCAAACACTTCATTCCATGCCCCATGATGCTTAGTCAGAACATAACCCACTTTTCTAAGAGTTGTTCCAAGTGCTTCTGTCAGAAGAGGACGGATTTTAACGCCTCTCAAAGATGGTGAATAGCAGAGGGCTGCTTTAAGCTATAATGAGGTCTCATTACTACGAGAGATCTTGAAGGACAAGAGCTTGGCAGCGTTTAGTAATGCTCAGGAAGTCAGAAAAAAGAACAAGATTGTCTAGAGCTGGAAGAGCAAATGTTTTTCCTGAAAAGGCGCCTGATTCTCTATCATTAATATCTTGGGCAATCATTTACACCAGAGGCTAAAAGCTGGGTAAAATCAGCACAGCACATTATGCTGGCTTTGCACTAGTGTAAGCAGCTCTGTGGAGACTGACAAAACCCCATATCCACAGAGTTTAAGAAACTTCATCCTATAGGATTAAAAAATTGACCTTTAATAACAAGAAACTTTCCCCGGGAGAACGAATTGTGCCAGAACTACAAACTCTTGGCACTTCTTGCAGGCCCCTGCAAAACAGCTGCACTTGCTACTCTTGGATACTGTTTTAGACAATCCAGAGCATTCATCCAAGATTATGGTATTCCCAAAGCACTAGCATTACTCCCTAGCAATTACTCATCTTTTCTCCAAAGGACTTTATCATAAAGCTTGAACATAATTTGCAACAAATGCTTTTGTCTCTCAGGTTCATCTTTACAAACTCCCCTGAATTAGAAGAGTTTATTCTCAACTGGTATTATCAGCCTGCAGAATTCAATATATTTTAATTATGAGGACGAGTGAGAGCTTAGTCTACCTAGTTAATGACAAAATATCATGTTATCCATTTAAATAGGACACATTAAAAGGTTAATATTTAAATTCTCTGCAATGTGAGGGTGAAACAAATATTACAGCGTAACTAGATTATCTCCTATAAATTAAATTATGCAGTGTTAGATGTTGAGATGCAGAAGGAAGAAAACCTGAGGCTTTGGGTACTATTTGGCAGCTGATTGTTGCAGTACAGCAGATTTCAATGTCCTGCAGGTGGCTATAGCAGTAGCATTCATATGCTTCATAGGGCATGGCAGCACCTCCTGTCCTTACAGAGACAACAGCACCCCTAATTATGTCTGCTGAAAGCTTCCCAATCTCCAGGGCTGCTCTGGCTGTGATCTGGTGTCATAACTACTATCAACAGAAGGAGCCAGAGGTGCTCTCTCCTATTACATGCTCATCTTGGTTGATGCATGAGCCCACCCTCCTGCTAGTGGTTGTTCACATCTGACTGGGATACTGCAGTTGTGGGCTTTCGTATAGTGCTAACTTCCAATCCCTTCCCTACTTTTATGGATCACTTTATAATAAAGATACAGAGGTGCTAAGCTCCCAGCCAGACTCCTAGATGCCTCTGATGCAAGCACAGAGAACCAAAGCACAACTAGGCTTTTAAACCTTGAGAGTGCAAAACACACTTTGTATGCGGGGGCAGGAACACAAGATGCCTTACAGGCTGGTGGCAACATCCTGTCCAGGAAAACCCAGCAACCTGCAAACCAAGCAAGACTTGGTTTCTCTGCTCACTGCCAAGAGCTCCTTCAGATCATGGAATCTTTCCTACTTGGCTGCTTCCTAGGACTTTCAGAAACCTGATTTTGACTCTTTCAAGTGGTCTTGGAGAAAAGAGGTTTCTTAAAGTTTTTTACTTCTTTTTTCCACTTATATTAATATGCTTTCATCTTCCTATGTTTTAAGACGTTTCTTCTTGCTTTCAACGTGGTATCTAATCACTGCTTTGCTACTAACCTCTGCGGGGGCTGCCTGAGCAACCAACCTCCAAATGATTTAAATGGTGCTAACTGCAGAAGAGTAAATCCAGGAAGGTGATCAACTGGGTCAAGAACCTGACCTCCTGGGAAATCAAGCCTCCAGAGCTTCCCAGCACTTGGCACACTTGGAGAGCTATAGCTCCAGAGAGTGGCTCAGTTAGACTGACTACTGAGAAAAAAAAAAACATGTCTGTTACTAAAACATAGCTCCCTTCATATTTCATCACGGCTCTTGCCACCTTTTCTTGAGCTTATCTTAAAAGTTGTGTTTTGTACTGTCTCTTATACCTTCATGTGTCTCTTTATCAGCCCTCTTTTAGAGACACTAAAAAAGAAAAACATTATTTGACTGCTCATAGATTAGCAAATTTCTTGCTCTGAACAGCACCCTCTTTCATCTGTCATTGCCACCCTCCCCAAGATTAGTAACAAAAAGTGCTTGGTACAAAGGATACTAATTGTAATTCTGTTTGGATTTTTTTAGACCTGCATTGACCCCAACAGCTATAGATACTTAAAGATAGTGTCCACACCTTCATTACACAAAGAAGAAAAGCATAACAAGAAACAAATTCAGCCAGTATTTAGTGTTTTCACATGGTAAGCTGAGGGATGGTTTCTTGGCTCCTTCTGACCATGATAGGCGTCAGAGTTTCATATTGCATCAGAGAAAAAAAGAACCTTTTTTCTTCATCAAGGGAAGGGGAGGAGACACTAAAAGGAGATGGAAGAAAGGACAGCTCAGGGGATGGTGTGTATATATAGATGGGTCTGATTAAGTGTGGAAGGACATTAGTGTCAACTGCTTGAGAGGAGTGGGGAAGGGACCAGTGTTTAGCACCAGCAGCAAAACATTAACACCACTTAATAATTACAGAGTACTCAGCATATATTCAGCCCTGGTGTGTTTTTCTACTAAATTCCACTCTAATTATATGAGAGTCTGTGGACACCAAAGAAGCTGTGGTTTAAGTACCTGCAGCTGCTGCAATGAATGACAACAGGAATGTATAGATACACGTATACATAGATACACACACCTCCACACTGTTTGCTAATTGGCAGGAGCACTGTTTAAAGTTGAATTAGAAGCAGCAAAGGTTTTCCCATTTTCCAAAGCTGGTAGTCCCTTCTTTAAGGTTCCCATCTCTTTGATGTTTCTCAGCCTGCTGCTCTATCAGCTCCTCACATTTCACATGTCCCTCCAGGGGGATCAGGGCTTCTCCTTTCTCTTGTGTACACGCAGCTGAAGAGGAAAAGCATTCCCTTCGTCCTTCTGCTCTTTCCCCACCGCTTCCTCACCTCTGGGGCACACAGCAGCTCCCCATTAAATGATGCGTTCACTGCCAAACGTAACAATGATGGTTTCCTAACAGACTAGTGTTCGTTAGTGTTAAAAAAAAAATAAAATAAAAACCCAAAAGACCTAAAATAAGGAAGAGCAGACAGGCCACACAGAATTTAAGAACGAGTAGCTGTTACAATCTGGGGCATTTATTTCATTTTCAGCCCACCAGAAGAGTGAAAAAATAGAAGAGGAAGAACAAGAGCATACAGATGTTTTAAGATGTCACTTTGTTCACTACTAGAGGTAAAAGCAGGGTGGGAGGATGTGAGATGACACCAGTTGTTAATGATATTTCTGACACTGAAAAAAAGTGTGCAGGATGCATTTAGAGTGCTGCTTCATTAACCACCATTAGTCATCCATTTCACAAATGAATGGGAAAAAACTTGATGGCTTCAGGCTCTTCAAGAGCTTTGGGTGGGTGGGGGTTTTTGTTGGTTTTTGTTTTTTTCTTTAAATAACATCTCTACTCTAAAAGTGCAAAACTCTTCCTATGCACAGCAGGCAGGGTTGTGTCCATCACAAGAGTTAGTACTGAAGAAGTGTCTGTGACAAAAGCACTTGGGATGTCAACCAGATCAGAAATAAAAGTCCATGCCTGGTTCAAAATTTGGTCTTGGCACTTAGGACCAATTGTTCAGGAAGTCCCATGGTATCCAAGGACATCACAGCCTCTGCCTACTCCTTTGCACTTGTCAATAACAGCTCTCATCAGATTTTATAGCCTTCCTGAAATATTTTAGCATTAATTTTAAAATCTCTAAACTATCTATCCACCCTTATTCTCTCTCTCCACCTGAAGCTTCTTTGGACTCAAGGGAACTTGAGAGCAAATGCAAGAAGCAGCCTAGGTTTGCTCACCTCAACACAGCCCAAAATGCACTACTTTCAGTGTTGATAGCTTCAAAAAAAGCACTGCTAGGTGGTACCCAGCTCCACCACCATATATCTAGCACCAGTTGGCAGCAGTATTTCTTGGCAGGGCCTAGAAGTTCGGTAACTATGAGCTAGCAGTGCCCTGAGGTCATCATCTCAGGCAGAGAGCGTGGCTGGAGGAAAATCCTCCAGTTTAGCTTACTCTCACCAGTAACAGAGAAGTTGTCCAGCTGTGAATCTTCCTGTGTCCGGGGTGTGCTGTGTACATATTTCACCATGGCAGGAAAAAGACAGACACATACATCCCTTAGCTGGTAAACCTTTAGAGGCAGGCAGTGTGTATGCTGCAGGATGCAGTGCCATTGGCCATAGAGCTGCTGAAGGCTTTTGCCATGCAGAGAGCAAGGGATAACATGCACCATGTGGCACAGTGGGTGTCTGCTCTGTGGACAGCATTGGCAGGCATTGCAAGAGTTCAAAGAGCAGCAGAGAAGGCTGGAGCAAAAGTGAAGAGGTCACTTAATTGGGAGGGTTAAAGCACTGCAACACTTTCACCTCATTTTTAAAGGATTCAATTTTAAGGCCCACAATCACGGCACAAAATGTTGGGCAGCAACACACAGAAGTCTTCGGGGAGTTCTCCACTTTTGAAGCCAGACACAAAGCTAAGAGCGAGCCTTTATGATACAGGGACAACTGCCTGAATTCAGAATGTTGAACCAGAATTTAAAAAATAATAATAGCCTGAAGGAGTGAGCAGAACTTGGAAGCAACTCCAGAGCACACACATATAGACTTCCTCTCCCATCAACTCTACTGGCTGAAGATGATGATTCTTGGCCAGGGTTAAAAACCAAACAAAAAGTAGCCGCATCATGCCTGTCAGCTGGTGCAGGGAATCATGGGGAATTCATGTTCATCTGTCTTCAAAGAGCTCCTATCACATTTATCACCATGGCAGGCATCCATGGTATCATCAGGTGGCTCAAGCAGGAGGATGTTTAATTTTTACATAGTAAGTTGTAAAATCCTCAAAAATCAGCAATGGAAATAGAAAGCTACGTGTCTTTATATGGGAGTTTGGGGAAGGCTCGGGCAGACCAGCATGAGAACAGCTGGGATTATGGACCCAAGGAAGGCATTTCTAAGGAGGAACAGGTTTGGTTATGAAAAGAAGGAACAAACCCCAGGTGTCATCGCTTGTATCTCATTCATTTGCTCTGTTATGGTGGTGTCTGGATCCAGCCAGTAACTACGTAAGATCTAGTAAGTAACTAATATCTGATCCTATGTGGAAATGGAGAGGCTGGGGGGAGGACAGCTTTCCAATGAGCCACCAAAAATAGTGGCTAGGAATTAGTTTGTGTGAGTTGGAAAAACAATTAGTGCAGATGCTACAACATATGTGGAAAGATGGTTAGGTAGATGATCTGAGAAGCCCTCTCTTTTGTGATGCCAGCAGCAGTAAGATTGCAGGTTGGAGGTAGTTCTTCTAGGCAGAGTTTCCATTGTCAAACTGTCTGTAGTGGAAGAGACTCCTGGAGTCCAATTTCCCAGAGTATTTGACAGCTTCAGCAAAAAGTTTTGTCACCTGTTAACATAAAGCAGAGGAGGACTGAGCATTGCAAAGTCTTCTGCAGAAGGCTGAGTAAGAAAGCAGGCTCCACACTTCTACACTGTCACCCTGAAACTACCCTTTGCAGGTCCATTCCTTAAGTCCATCCAAATTAATACAAATTTCAAGGTAACTGTGCGTGGGCGTTGGCTCCAGCCCTCTGGAGCCTGCTTGTCCAGCTGGAGAGATGTGGAGGTGCTGGGCTTCTTTGGCAAGACAGCTCTGTCCCTCAAGAGCTGTTTTTTACCCCAGCCTTTAAGAGAACACAGGATTGTTTCCTTCTCTCAAAATCAGAGATTAAAAGGGTTCAATGAAATGCATCAAGCAGGGGTGGTAATAAATTTTGGATGGGGACCCCTGTTCTGGCTGACAGTGCGTGTTTTGCTCGTCGGCAAAGGATGGGTCTTCAGTTTCCCATTCCTGCTAATCATGTCTGGCATTAGCCTGTCTATGAACTTACAGCCTGGCATCCTCTCTGCTCTCCACTCACTCCAATCACAGCAGAAGATTTGGCACAGCTGGACCCCAGTTCAAGTCACCGAGTTCCATGTCAGCCCCCACCAAAATCAACGGGCACTTGGCTGCTGTGCTTAATGAGAGGCAGATGAGGCTCTTTTGTGACAGTTGAGGCCACTTACAAAGGAAGTCAAGGTACTGCTGGCAGCAGGAGTCTCACTTTGCATTACCAAATATCTCTTCCCCTACCAGTTTGTGAAAGGGGTTTGTCAGGAGCTACAAACACATAATGACTGGCAGTTGGGGACTACAACAGGAAAGGCAGCAATTCAGCCTGGATGGCACTTTGGAACTGGATTGCCCCAAGGATCATTCAAGAAAGCCCAGCTACTTCCTGCTGGGAGTTTTAAGGCCCATACTGGAAAAACATCCCACTAAAAAACTATTGGCATGCATAATTTAAACATGTTACAGGCAATCCTGTGCAAGAAGTTAGCTCTGAAATGAAAATAATACAGCAACAAGTTTAGCTGCCGTACAGGACTACATGATTTCTTTCTTTGTTTTTTGTTTTACTTTGAGCAATGTTATTTTGTGTAGTAGCAAAAAGAAAATACATTCAAAAAATTGTGTTGCCATGATTTTCAGGCACATTACTATTTGTCAGAGAAAATGAGGGTCCAAACAGACTGGAATCTAAGGTCACAAGTGCTTGAAAGCTCTGAAGGTTCTTATGACTAAGAGGAGAAAGAACAACATGGGAAGTACCTGGAAATTAGTGAGCAGAGCGATCCCACTGTCAACAGCCATCCTCCGGATCACGTAATTATCATGGACAAACTTGGTGTTGCTGTTAGACAGGTTAATCACCAGATCTATTTTTCCATCCTTTACCAGCCTGAAGAGACAATGCCCAAGAGAGCATCACAGTGTGTCTTGCTTAATGAAAATCTGACCAATTCAGGTAAACAACACTGAAAATTTTCATTTGAGTTTCGTCTTACATCCCCAAAAAAGCATGGTTGAGGGGTTAAGGCACTAAGCTGTGACTCAGGTATTTGTGGCTTCTTTTCTGTTCTATTCAGTGATGCAAAGCAATATTCAGCCTTCACACAGCTCAGCACAACTCTGTTAAAGGCATGACTGACTGTCATTAAAGGCTAAATATTCAGATCTCACGTATCCTTGCGTGAAAATGTTAACATGGAGCAATACATCCATGCCATATTAAATAGGACTGTTCAATGGGATGTTCATTAATTAAGCTGAAACCTCCCTGCCATGGCAATTCCAGACAGAATCAGATAAAACAAAACTTTCGGATTGAATACAAAGTCCCATTAAATCACAGTCATTGATCTCAACAGTAGTTTGCCCTTGCTGTCCTGGATGTTAACCCAAATTTGACAAGGTAAGTAGAGCTCTTACCTCCTGACCAGAGGGAGGTTTGGACTCTGGCTTTCCTGTGATGGCCATGCCACAGGATTTGCCAGGATACCGTTAGCATTGAGCCAGTCCGAGGTTGCTTCTGTGGCATAAAGCTGATCAGGAACAAAAAAAAAAAAAAGAAAAAAGAAAAAAAAAATTTACTTACTGTGCACTTCATAATACCAAAATTTTTCATTTAATTCACATGGTTCTGGCCCAACATACAGTCTGTTTTTCACAGCTGATTTTGGAGGACATTTTTCACCACAAGGGTATCTCTCCAAGCAAAGAATACCATGACTTTCCCAACTTTCTGTTATCTGTGGTTGGCTAGGGCTGATAGTCAATGACTGGAACCAACACATCCAGAAGCAGTTGAGTGGCTTAGGAAAACCTAAATCCCTCTGACTTTCAATGGTTCAATAACATATTCCTTTTTTGCCCCCTTTTTTTTTTTTTTTTTTTTTTCTAGCACTAGGTTTCGAAAGGCAGAACTTTAAATCCAGTAGTTACACCAATGCCACTCAGGGAAATAGTACTTAAATACTTAATACTAAAAGGCTTTCATCAATCTCCTGTGCCTGCATTGTTAGTTACCTTTCAGTAGGGACAGGGATGCAAAATGATGCAGAAGTGTTACAAGAGGGATGTAACACCACAAATTTCATGTGTCTGCAGCTTGTGAACATCACTGAAGATGAAGCACTGTAAAGACCTTCTCCATACAAAAGGCCTCCCCTTCCTCCCTTCCTGTCATACGTGCAATCCTGCTGGCACTTCTTTTCTTGGAGGACTTAGAGGAGCTTATAATGTGACATCCTGGCGGCAGGCTGATAGC